>NW_013666285.1:409493-422725 GCF_000517525.1 Limulus polyphemus
TTAGGTCGAAACAACAATTTATATGCATAATGAAGTGTTTTATTTTGGGGGGGGGGCATACTACATGTTTCGATAGAACATTGGTCTGTCTTCTTCAGGAACATACAATTAGATTACAGTCGATACTCAAACTTTTGTTTTCTACGTAACAATGAATTTGAAATAATTTTCTAGTTGAAAGACTACGTACTTTGCTGTTAATTTTAAGCCAAAACAAACTTAAAAGAGCGCAAGCGAGTGGATACTTTGTCTCACGTGACTTTCTATTTTAAAAGTGTAAGTCTTCAGATGGATAATTTATACAAATTGCGGCTGCTGTCTGGCAATTCTATTGGCATCAAAGATAATGACCGTGTAGAATAGTGTTTCTGAGTAAATTCAACAAAATGCAGACTGACATCTAGAATTTGGTTGATACAAAATATATTGACCATATAGAATATTGTTTCTCACTAAATACAACAAAATGATGGCTGACAACTACAATTTGGTTATGTCATGCATGCCACAAACATATCTGAAGTATTGTACAGTAACTAATGGCATACAGTAATGAAAACTGAAATATACCAGGGAATATCCTGTTCAGAAAGGGTATATTCATAGGTCTTATCCCTAGGATATATATATCTGCTTCAGTAAAAATACTACTGGAAAAACCAAACCAGTTTACTTTTGTTTTTTGGGGTCCCTGTGTTCCAGAGAAGAGATCATTGCATCTTTTGCACACCCCCCCCCCATTTTCGTCCCTGGCTGCTATGTAGAATATGGTTATGTTATATCATCTCTAATGATATTGGAGATACCGACTACGTGTAGTATTTCTGAACAAATTTTACATTTAGGAAATGTTGTGTACACGCACTCAAACAGGCATTGTGTAAAGTGACGGTGGGTGGAAAACAACAAGACGTTATAATCTCCCAGTATGGAAATAATTAACTCATCTTCTGAAACTTTGTACTCAGGTTGCAGCATATAACAGTTTATGTGCAATTTTTCTCCCAGTCGTATCACTGTGTGTTGTTTGCCTTGTATTCGATATACGATAACCAGATGTGTATTCTAATGTTGAAAAATTAGTTGTTTAGAAAGACCCTGGGGAGATGACGACAGCCGAACAATAGAAAACACGGAAAGACTAACAGCTTAATGTCCTATTGTTGACGTTGTCATTGTACTTGTTCTAGGTACGGAGATTTGGACTTCAACGGAGCACGACGGAAGAACGTGACACGAGACTCTACTAGCACTCTCAAGGCCTGGCTGAATGAACACAGGAAGAATCCCTACCCCACCAAGGGAGAGAAAATCATGCTGGCTATCATCACCAAGATGACATTGACACAAGTGTCCACGTGGTTTGCTAATGCCCGTAGACGGCTGAAAAAAGACAACAAGATGACCTGGGAGCCCAGAACTAAAAATGAAACAGATATAGAAGATAATGACAATGATAAAAGCGAGGACGTCAGCGATGAAGAATTAGTGAAAAATATACGTAATCGTAATGATGAAGAAGAAAATAATCGTGAAGATGAGATAGTGGATATAAATGAAAATATTTCTAAGACAGCTGGAAAAGAAGTAGGTGATTCGATTGAGACGTACAACTGTAGTGAAACCGTATGGGAGGAGCTTGCTAACCAGCAATTAAGCTCAGGTAGATATTTTTATCACCATAAGAAAGTTTGATTTATATTGACCACTAGGCTAACGCCATCTACATATATATATATATATTTATTATCTGCACATTTATAGTGTGGAAATGGACGTTGTAAACCATGTTATCGTTCTATGTATCTTCCTTTTAGGGCTTGTCGTTATTTAAGGTTATCGTGCCTGGACTGTAAATCTGAGGGTTTATGGTTCGCGTCACGTGTCAGTAGAAATGTGATCTGCACTTTGGAGCCGTGGGTGAGCTATAAGAGTGACATTCACATCCTACTACTATTTGGTCTGACAAATGTATCCCAAGAGTTCGCTGTGAGTGTTTTTGACTAGCTAGCTGCCTTCCCTCTATTCCATCAGTTCAAAATTAGGATTGGCCATGCACAGATTGCTCTTCAATGAATTTGTGGAAAAAATATAATAAAACAAGCCAACCTCCCGTTTCTAGTTTCATCCTCGCGAGTTACTATATGCATTAGTTTTTGAAAACTCACAAAAATTATCAGTTTGGATTTTTGTCGTAATTTTTTAAAGTTAATTTTAATCTTCCTTTACAACTTCGGCACAATTTTTGGAATACATGTTTTTTACTGCGTGTACTTATGAATAATAAGACTGGACTTGCAAACGCGTAGAGACTGCCCGTAAGAACAATGCTTCTAGAATATGCATTTAAAGAAAGAAAAAAAATAGAATCAAGTTCAAGCTGTGTATTTACATTATGAATACTACCACTGAGATTTGAACGCGTCTGCTTATTGACTGCTACACTAAACGCGTTGCAAAGGAAATGATATATAGAATAAATTCTGGTTTTGTAAATGCAGCTAATCTGTTTTTGTTTTATTCACTGGCCAATTTAGCTAAAAGGCCAGGTTACTAATCCTAGGATTCAGGCATTGCCATCCCTAATTCATAACTGTTGACCAGTAGGAAGACAACCAATCAGTCAACAGCGCCTGTCGCTTATACGGTTATTTATAACCGAATAAAGGAATATACTGTGACACTTAAAACTTCCACACACCTGAAAGTGCAGAGCGTAATTAGCAGTATATCGCGGCTTGAACCAAAGGCCCTCCAATACGCAGGTACTAGGCCAGGTCTGGCCCTATCCATATATGTATCGTTAAGTGCCAACATAACAAAAATTACTTTGCAGTTTTTCTGACATGTGATTTCATACTGTAACATAATACATGAGATGTGATAGTGTTAGAAGTGAACAACTTTCGCATATATTCTTGTAATCCTACCGCAAAAATTATTTTACTTATATTGTAGATAGTTGTACATTCTAAGAGCCAAAGCTAGAAAACAAAACAAAAACATATATCTACGTGGACGAGACAGGGAAATGTTATGTCTTCAGTTTGCATTAACGATTTTCGGAAAACAGTAGGAACAAAAATTATATAATTCACAGTGAAAACAAACAAACAAAAAACGATAAACTGAGCGGTTTTTGTGGACCATTTCTTTTTAAGAAAACGAAAGACCGTTTTCTAAAAGCGCGCGAGTTTTCTTAAATATACTTCATGCAGTGTTGCATTCCGTTTGTGTAGTCAAACGAAAGCCATTCAAGGTTGAGGAGAAACCCGATCACCTTGGTGCAAGATATCAAATAAATATCATTATTCCTTTCTTGAGAACAGGATCCAAGGTATTTCTGTAATTCCAAAGCATATAAACACGATCTATTAGGAGTTTAGCTTCATAACTGAAACTTTATCTTTTAAAAAATATTTCCAGTGTTTTAAGCAGTAAGACTTCAAAGTGACCGATGTTACCGCAAAAATAATTGGGTTAACCAATGATATTCCATATGAACGACATCAGCATTTTAAACACATTTTTCTAAACTATATATGCGTCCAGTTGATCGTGTGTACGTGACTTTATTGGTTCGAAAATTCTTAATAACATATGAGTCATGACAAAAATTTAAACAAAAATATCTCGTTAATATTTAAATTAATCTCATTAATTACTGCTTGCATCCTCTAAGTATTTTACATAGAAAGTGAGTAATTTTAGCCATTTAATATTTTTTGTAAGTTTTCTACACAGCGTGTTCTAACCTAAAATTATTTAATATGATGTATATATCTGTGGGCCTGTCGGTAGTGAACGGAAGTCAGTAACAAGGGTTAACTGATTAATAGAGTATTATGACTTGAAACTATATAAGGACCTGAAGAAACTACTGTGATTTCTGTTGTTTTTATAAGAAAAGTGCCAAATGTTGTTGCTTTGTACTTTCACAAAGTACCAGATGGCTAAAGTTGTAGATCTTTCACAAAACGTAAACTGTGATCTCAAGTGTAATAAACTCAATAACAAGAGTTGTAGGTTTGTGTTATGGTTAATGAGTCAAATGCATTTGTTTTCTTAATTTTTTTATATTATTCGAAGTGCCTTTAACTTGAAAGAAAATCGATTGTTACATTAGTAATACTATTGTCCTAATTTAGTGGTTTCAGATATTGTGATGTTTTAAGACTATAATTGTTGGTATTATTTACTACACATGGTGCTGTGAGGTTTTAATATTTTACATGTTAGTATTATTACACATGGTACATTGAGGTTTTAATGTTTTACACGTTAGTATTATTACATAGGGAACTATGAGGTTTTAATATTTTACACGTTAGTATTATCACACATGGTACATTGAGGTTTTAATGTTTTACATGTTATTATTATTATTACACATGGTACATTGAGGTTTTAATGTTTTACACGTTAGTATTATTACATAGGGAACTATGAGGTTTTAATATTTTTACATGTTATTATTATTATTACACATGATACTTTAAAATTTCAAGATTATGATTATTAGCATTATTACGTATGTCTTAAGAAAAGGGTTAGTATTATTACACACGGGTCTGAAGTTTTAAGATTACAACTGTTGGTATCATTACACTTCGTACTGTGGAATTTAAGATTTTACCCGTTAGTCTTATTATACCTGGTATTTTAAAGTTTTACAAAAATTATAATTATCAACATTATTACAAATGAAGTCGTATAATTGTTAGTATTATGACTAACTGTTAGTATTATTACCGTGAGGTAATAAGATTATAACTGCTTATATTATTACATTTCATACTGTAAAGTTTTAAAAATATAATTGTCTATATTATTACATTTCATACTATAAGGTTTTATGATTATAATTGTTTATATTATTACATTTCATATGTAATGTTTTAAGATTATAATTGTTAGTATTATTACATTTCATACTGTAAAGTTTTAAAAATATAACTGTTTATATTATTACATTTCGTACTGTAAGATTTTAATATTGTAGCTGTTGCATTATTACAAATGGTAATGTGAGGTTTTAGTATTATAGCTGTTAGTTATTATTACAAATGATAATTTAAAGTTTTAATGTTATATTTTGTAATAATATAAACAGCTACTGATGATTAATTGGTACCTAGATGATACCATAGATCATTTTGTTACGACAATGAAGAAATTTACTTAACTTTGAAATATTGTTTCCTATAGAAAATTTCTTACGTCATCGCTCGTTTCAACGTTGTGTACAACATGAAAAAGTCAAAGTTTAAAGCTTGATGTTTCTGATTACAAGATAATGTTGCCTTTTCGCCAAAGAAAGTGAACATTTTTGGATAATTGCATAAAAAAGAATGTGGTATTTGTGCTTGAATAGGTGTAAACATACGGAGGATGAAAACATTACAGAATACTCGAAATCCTCAATACGTATTCACTTACTAATGGTTATAAACTGAACAAGCACATTCATGCTTTGCATAAGAAACGTGTAACTTTCTACCCTAAACTTGATATCCTTGAAAGTCCCTGCATGCTCACTAAACGATAAGCACTGGTAAACCTGTGTTTGTAAAACTGAAAGAACGAAAAAATAACCACCAAACAACATCTGAATGTAGAGTTGCAAGTTTATGTTTAGGTACATTTTATGACATAATTAGAATTGGAATTTTAAACCTGAACAACACTTTTTGTGTAAGTGGGCTTAAACGGCCAGGTCGGAAACCTCTAGGTTTCAGATATAGAACTTCTTTGACTTTGCACTACTAACCAGAGGGAAAGCAACCAGCACCCGCCGCCATAAGGGCTTTGCCCGACATTGAACCAAATAATCATAATCTGTGGAATACACTATGATTGTCAAGAGTGATTTGGTGGTAAAAATAGAAAGAAAAATGGCTATAGTTATTCTTAATCTTTCATTTACAGAACAATTCCAATGAATGCAGCTAGTCATCACCACCCACCGCCAACTCTTGGGCTACTCTTGACCAACGAATAATTGGATTGACATTCACATTATAACGCCCACACAGCTAAAAGAGCAAGCATGTTCGTTGATGGGATTCGAACTCATGACACGAAAATTGCGAGTCGAGCACCCTAACCACCAGGCTTATTTCCTTTATTACGAATAAACTATACTTAAATTCAAAAAAAGATACCATTATTAAAAAAAAAATCCACATCACAAGTTATACATGCAGAAAACACAGAAATGTAGTTGTTTTTCTCTAACATAGCTACAATCCGCATGTCGTAGTTCTGTCATCTCTTGACCGGTTTGAAATCTAAGTACAATTTTGGACTCAGGAGGTCAAACCCTTTCGAATGATGTATTTGACTGCTCCCAAGATCTCATAGATTAACGTACTCTAATCCTGCTTATATGAATTTTAAGTTGATGGTAGGTTAGTAGAGTTCCTGATGAGTAATAGAATCGAATAGGGTATACACGCGCCCCACGCTTGGTATTGCTGGCGCATAAAAATATAGCTAATAAAAAGGGAGGAAAAAAGGTCTCATAGATTAATCAAAACACAAGGTAGTGTGTCTTGCGCCACCCCCCCCCCCAAAAAAAAACAACGTGCAGGACACACTGTGTGTTATTAACAGGAGTGATAATTTAGCAATTTTACACCTTCTGTAGCTCAGACTGTGGTAATCCAAACTATCACATATTTTCGGTGGATGTGCTCTACTGGACTTTTACTTCATATACTAAATTTCAGGGCAATACATTAAGAAATACCTTAAATATAACATCTTCAATTTTTCGTTCTTTTCACCAACAGTGCGGAAACTTTATTTGATATATAAACATATCTTTCATGGATTTTTTTTTTCAAATTTTGTACACTAACAAATCTTTGCAACCTACAACTAGGAGTCTCAATTGGTGTAAATATAAGCCACCTGTACAAAGTTATTCAACAAAAACCGCTCAAATTTAACGCACGCCTACGCAAAAAGTCACGTGAGCTATCGGTTTAACATTTTTACTACAGCTTCAGCCAAGAGTAAAAGCGGACCGTTTTTAGTTTTTTGTTATTCAGATTAAAGACGGCTGGTTTAGAGCAGGAAAACTGTAAGGTGAAAGGACGTACAGATACATAAGTATTAGTTAGGCCAAGAAAACTAGATTAGCAGTTTTTAGCTCATGTTTCAAAAGAATCATATGGATGGACGATTATTATTCATTTCCAACTCTTCAGCACAAATTCATTCAATTTTATGAAATTATCCCAATTAAAGAGCGTTTAGCGTCACATGATATTAGCTTAAGCAATTAGCATAAATAATAATTATTGATACGGCTGTATCGATTGCATGGGGTTGATGACAAGAAACTGTTAATCTAAATTCCATGGCGTTAGTATAAAGGAAGTTATTAACACTGTTTTAAAGAGGAAAATTGCCACCATATATTTTAAAGAATCTGGTTGGTTCTGTAAAGTAAAGGTCAGTTCCGAATAATAGGGTTGCGATCCTAAAGTTAATGTTGGTTACTATCGAGTGTCACTTTCTTATTTGGTGTGGCTTGTTGGTGTGTATTGATAAAAGTCATGATATCTGATCAAAAACATCTTAGGTGTGAAAAAATAGGTGCTGCCAAAAAAGGATTCAGTGTGCGACTTAAAAGAATGAAATCAAAATGGCGGCAAAATTGGTAGCTACACTTATAGCATTGATAAAAATTGTACAGGAAATATTCATTCATTAGTTAGCTAGGCCGCGTATTTTGTTTTATCTACCATCATGCCCAAAGTTGAACAAAAAATGCGGCCTGGTTAAGTTAAACCTACGTGTTAAACGATGACACAAAGTAATAATACAGTTCTTATTTCTTGCTAATGTAATCACAGTTTCTAAATCTCAGACTATAATAACTTTCACACGTTGAAAGATGAACTGCTACCAATCAATTCCAATTGCATAAATTACTACAATAGCAGACTTTACAGCTGTTACTAATGAGGTACGTTCCCCTTCTTTTATCACGTTTATACCCTTAGGAAAACATAAAATCCTTACATTACGACAGTCATACTAGTGCCATATATACATATAATAATTTCTTTAACAAACTGTAATTCCAGAACCATAAGTTCATGGCAAAAAATAACGAAAAATTAGCAGTGTTTCTTCACAAAATTAGAAAAAAACAACAACATCCAACTTGTATATTTTTTATTTTTGACACAGGATTTCTTTTCCTATTTTGTTTGTTTGTTCGTAGTTAAGCACAAAGCTACACAATAGGCTATCTCTGCTCTGGCCACCACGGGTATCGACACCCGGTTTCTAGCGTTGTAAGTCCGCAGACATACTGCTGTGCCACTGGGGGGCTTTCTATTTTAAATTATCACTGGTGTTATTTTTATCAGTGTCATTGTTGTTAGTTTCACTCTTAGTCCGTCATTGTATTTGCTACTATTTATAATATCTGGTGCTTTTTTTTACTAGTATCGCTATTACCAGACATTTCTTTAAATCTTTATGTGGTTAAAACACAATAATATGAATAACAATAATAGTGTAGTTTTTTTTTTTGTTTTTTGGATAGTCACATGCCATGTGCCGAAAATGGAAACAAAAACAAAAAACTAACAAACATGGAAACCTTCCGTTGTCCTGAGTATTTTTATTATTAAGTAGCCCCCCAGTGGCACAGCGATATGACTACGGACTTACAACGCTAGAATCCGGGTTTCGATACCCGTGGTTGGCAGAGCACAGATAGCCCATTGTGTAGCTTTGTGCTTAATTACAAACAAACAAACAAAATTATTAAGTAATTCTTATCTTGCTCCAGAAATGCTGACTTTCGGTCATGGCATAGAAGCTATTTTGGTCGAATGTCAAACAGATAGCTTTATGGAAGATTATGCCTGGCATGGCCAAGTGGTTAGGGCGCTCAACTCGCAATCTGCGGGTTGCGGGTTCAAATCCCCTTCCAACCAAACATGTTTATCTTTTCACCCATAGGGGCGTTATAGTATGACGATCAATCCCACTATTCGTTGGTAAAAGAGTAGCCCAGGAGTTGGCGGTGGGTGGTGATGACTAGCTGCCTTTCCCCTAGTCTTTCACTGCTAAATTAGGTACGGCTAGAACAGATAACCCTCGTGTTGCTTTTTGCGAAATTCGAAACAAACCAATTTATGCAAGATTGATCCTGTAAACTTCGCCTTTGACTATAAAGTAAAGTTATCAAAGGCTATTCTGTTATATGAAAACACTGAAAACTTAGTTTGCTCCACAGACAGACAGGCAAAAACACGGCCTCTATAAGGATTTCCACCTACCTGCAATATGAAACTGAGGTTAGGAATCAATAAATGGTCATTCTCAAACAGAAGAATTAAGTTACTTGAGTAACGACGCACAATACAATAAAATGTAGGCAAACAACGATTTGTAAGCATAAGGAAGAGTTTTACGTTCCACCACCAATAAAACTCTTTCTTATGCTTATAAATCGTTGCTTGCTTACCTATTATTATAAGAATTAAGTTGACTTCTAGTAAAGGTGTTCCTGCCCATTGAATTTCAGTTGGTGGTGGGTGCTGTTGAGTAACTTCTTTTCCAATGGTCTGCCAGTTTAAAATTGGAGACGAGTGTGCTCTTATGTAGCTTAATACGAAATTTCTGGAAAACAAAACAAAAATAATCATTTTACCGTTAGTCCAGTCATCAATTATTTTACTTGTTGAGAAGTTAGAAAAGTAAATAAATGAGTAAGATTTGATTTAAGCAGTCGGAATTTAACTAACCAGATTAACAAGAAAAACTGCAAAATTTGGATATTTTATATAAATTGTAAACTTTAATTTATTATTTTTCAAACAATTGCTTCATTGTTTTCTGGTTTTTATAATTTTTGTAATAAAAAGTAGCCCATGACCATACAAAAGCTGTTAAATAAAGAATAGTTTGGTAAACAAAAAAAGAAGAAAAAGGAATATAACCTTTGAATAGCCGTCCCTAATTTTGAACTGGTAGATTAGAGGGAAGACAGCTAGTTAACTTCCAACTCTTGAGCTACAATAACCTGATCCAATTGTGGGGTTTGATCTTCATATGTATAGCGCACTAAATTGTAAAACGAATTTTTGTGGTAACGGGCTGCGAACCTGTATTTTGGACTCCCAGTCCTGCATATACTGACGACTGTGCCACGCCCAGCCCTTAGGAGAACGTGAAACAATGTCTTTTGAAGCCATGTTACTTATTGTATAAACTACGAACTCGTTCACAACAAAATATTGAACGATATGAAATTGACTAGAATGAGATAAATGTTTCTGTTTAAATGTATTTTGTGGCAAAGTATTGATCAATTATTGTTTGTTTTTTTCAAAGTGCTCAAACACCAATGTCGATATAAATATAATCGTGAGGAATTTCAAAAATAAAACAATGAAAAAGTATTGAGTGCCTTGTATTTCACATTAGACCCTACCTGGACTGATGTTTAGCATGCCCGGATTGAGAATCCAAAGGTTTATAGTTCGTTTCCATTGCGGAAAAAACGCGCTCCGTATTTTGGGGCAATGGTTGCCTTTTAAGGGTGACGGTCAAATTTCACAAGTTAGACAAATAAAAATACCTCGATAGTCGGCGGTAGGTGCTGTTGACTAGCTGCTTTTCCAATGGTCTATCAGTTCATAACTGGGAATGACTATAGATAGATAGCTCTTGTCTAACTATGCGCGAAATTTCTACAAAACTTATCATTGCCCCCCAGTGGCACAGCGGTATGTCTGCGGACTTACAACGCTAGAAACCGGGTTTCGATACCTGTGGTGATCAGAGCACAGATAGCCCATTGTGTAGCTTTGCGCTTAACTTCAAACAAACAAACAATGCTTATCATTGCAGTTACATGGGTACCATGTTCTTTAATCTCTTCACCAGTTGTTCAACTCATTGAGAAGTTTAAAAAAAACAAACGAGAGGGATATTATTTTAGCAGTCGTAATCCAAAAATACCGTAACTATGTTCAATACAGACGACTGTTAATATAGAGCTACTGGCATTTGTGGTTCGAAAAAAACCTCTACCCTGATCGTTTTCGTACAAGCTGACCTCTTTACTTGTCTTCTGAACGCTAATTCAGAAGACATCTGTAGGATGTTACCAGATGTGTTGCACTAACCTACTCTTCTTTATTTGCATAGTTTCTCGTTGTATATTTTTCTCTGCGCACATTATATCTTGGTTTGAATGTCTAAAGTCAAATACACACATATATATAAGTATATGGGATACGTACTGCATGTTTGTATACCAAGATAAGCATCTCTTTCTGTTACATCGTATTTTATCAATATTAGATATTAAATAAACTTTGTAATTTTAACGTGGACACAAACAAACATGAATGAGAAATACTTGTATACAAGCGAACAACTACATGCGCACATTTAGGAGCTGTTTTTTTTTTCTTTTTATTCTGAAGTAATGTGAGATCCCTGATGATGGATCTTTTGTTGGAAGAGGGGTGGAGTCACGACATTTGCAGTGAGAAAGCACGCACGTGACACGTGCAGTTGTCCTTGTTCTAAACATGAGCGGGTGGGGTTATGCAAGGGGGTTGCGGTCATAAAAATTTATAGTCTGGCGTGAAGAGGTTCAACCACTTCGTGCAGTTAGCATCAACATTGAATGCACTTGCTGAAACTGAAGGTATCATTCGTTTACGATCATTCTGGTTTTGTAGCAGTCAAGGCACTTGCTGTGTGCCAGGTTGACGGAGTCCCAGGGTTAACTTAGTCCTCTACCTCCCACGACGGCACGGTGGAACTGCTTTATGTGCCCCACCGTACCGTTTGACGAGTTTTCCTCAGTAGGACACGAGAGAAAGCCCTTTTAAGAAACAGGCCTTTCCCTTTTCTGTTTTACATTTTGTTTTCTCTATACTAATTTTTTCGTCAATGATTTATTTTGAATTATTTTAATAGTAGTTAAAGCTTAAGTAAGTGAGTTAAATTCGAGGTTTTCACGTGTAGAAGACTGACGTTTGTCATTTGGCAGGCATTTACAAGATATCAAAGGTAAAGAGTGCTTCTTAAAATCAAAATTGTTAATTAAAGAAGCGAAACGATGAGTAATGACGTGTTCAAATATTGTTTTAGGTGTGCATTTCTGTCTGTATTAAGATGGCAGAAAAGCTCATTTGAATTTAACTAGTGTAATAAACAAAATCGCTAACAGAGACACGGGAGAGCATGAATAGAGAGACAATGTTTAATTTAAATAACTTGTTGAAAAAATATTGAGATTCTTGTGAGAAAAACGTTATAACATTTGTATCCGAAAAAACGATGAGAGTACTAAAACATTTATTTCTTTTTAAGTATATAAATTCCCCGGTGGTTCAGCGGTACACCTAAGGGCTTTTAACGCTGAAATTACTGGTTTGATCCCGACGATTGACACAGCTCAGATAGTCTGATATAGAGCTTTGCGCGGAAACGAAACAAATTGAATGCCCCCCAGTGGTACAGCAGTATGTCTGCGGACTTACAACGCTAGAAATCGGGTTTCGATACCCGTGGTGGGCAGAGCACAGATAGCCCATTGTGTAGCTTTGTGCATAACTACAAATAAACAAACAAAAACTAATTGAATATTTAATGCCTACTAATGAAAAAAGCAAATGTCCACGTATAGTGTTTGTTTTTTGTCATGTATGTTTCATAATAAATTCCGTTCACGGGAAGGCCTCTCAGTCACATACCTGTTGCGGTAGGATATTTCTTTGATAGGTTATAGTAAATGTTTGGTTCAGCAATAACTGGATCTTCGTTAATTCAGAATAGATTCATCAATTTTTTCATTGCTTTAAGTTTAAAGGGTTAAGCTTCTTGCCGACTAGTTCGAAATGTCTCAATTTTGAAAGAAATGCTTTTCCGCTAGATTTAAGAAATATTTCGCTTTTTCTTTATACTATTTGTTCCATATCTGTAATGACGTGCTTGCAAATGGAAAATAAAATAAAATGATTAATTCCTTTTAACTTTAGTTCGACGAATCCAGAGTTAACAAACCACTTAAGTCAATGAGGCCCGGCATGGCCAGATGGTTAGGGCGCTCGACTCGCATTCTGAGGGTCGCGGGTTCGAATCCCCGTCACACCAAACATGCTCGCCCTTTCAGCCGTGGGAGCGTTATAATGGGACAGTCAATCCCACTATTCATTATTAAAATAGTAGTCCAAGAGTTG
>NW_013666285.1:423520-449994 GCF_000517525.1 Limulus polyphemus
ATTCCACTGTTGAAACTACAGATTTAATCCTTGTTTATGGTACGTGACAGATGTGACTAATATCAATATAGGAAAAAAAAAACTGCTAACTATGTGACACCTAAAAGCCGTAAGTGGAAACAAACAAAGCTCCATAAGACAAGATCCCTGTATCTGTATCCAGGAGCGTCTTTTTGGTTCCCCCATCTCTAGGAGGCTCCAAGCTCCAAATAGCAGTTTCTGGGATACATTTCTTGTCAAGCTGGATTAACACATATACATAGGTTCTCCAGCTGTATTGGGGGAGTTCATTCTTCTTTGACTCCCACCCCTCTCTCAACCCTGTTGTTAAATGACGCTCATGCTTATATCGTATAAAAATTAATGTGTTGTGCTGTAAAACTTATATTTTGGATTTGTTTGTTTGTTTTTTAATTTCGCGCAAAGCTACACAAGGGCTATCTGCGCTAGCCGTCCCTAATTTAGCAGTGTAAGACTAGAGGGAAGGCAGCTAGTCATCACCACCCACCGCCAACTCTTGGGCTACTCTTTTACCAACGAATAGTGAGATTGACCGTCACATTATAACGACCCCACGGCTGAAAGGGCAAGCATGTTTGGTGTGACGGGGATTCGAACCCGCGACCCGCAGATTGCGAGTCGAGTACTCTAACCACCTGGCCATGCCGGGCCTTATATTTTGGAAGAACTGAAGCGTGGGTAGTGATGTTTGATTTCTGAATATATTCTAACTCTGGACTGT
Source organism: Limulus polyphemus (assembly GCF_000517525.1). NCBI lineage: Eukaryota > Metazoa > Arthropoda > Merostomata > Xiphosura > Limulidae > Limulus > Limulus polyphemus. Next base: position 424,263 of record NW_013666285.1, read on the forward strand.
TCAATGGGGCCCATGAGGCATATTCGACTGGTCCTCCAATCACAAGGTGAAAATTACAAATAAATAGATAAATGAAAAGAAGCTAAAATACAGTTTATGGTTAGTACCTTTGAGTTTGATGCTTAGTTACCACTTAATCTTTACTTTAATTTTTGTTACTTGTGTTTTTTCTTTTTAAACCAGTAAATTGGAGTAAAACCATGGTACGCTTTACCATCGTTTAGTATTGTATCGGCCTCCCTAAAACCGCACTCAAACTATTATAAGACCAGCATCTATGGCACGAAGTTGGTTTGACAAACTTGATCTAAATAAAGTAGGTAGAGCTGTTGGAAGAAATATGCTATTGAAATCGAAGAACATCCTCAGAACTGTTGTTGGTATAATTTTAGAAAATGTTCCTTATTTCATTTTATTTTTTAATTTCGCGCAAAGCTACACGAGGGCTATCTGCGATAGCCGTCCCTAATTTAGCAGTGTAAGACTAGAGGGAAGGCAGCTAGTCATCACCACCCAACGACAACTCTTGGGCTACTCTTTTACCAACGAATAGTGGGATTGAGCGTCACATTATAACGCCCCCACGGCTGAATGGGCGAGCATGTTTGGTGGGACGGGGATTCAAACCCGCGACCCGCAGATTACGAGTCGAGTGCCCTAACCACCTGGCCATGCCGGGCCGTTTATAATAGGAGAAAACCTGGAAAATCTTATGTATATATATATATATATATATTTTTTTTTACTGAAATACTAGTGAAGTCACGACACTTTGCTAGATAAGTTGATCCTCCTTGTTGACGAGGGAACCCGAGCATTTCTCGCAACTTCTGAAAAAATTCACCTTCTCCCAGGCGACAGAAAATAAATACTATAATAAAGAAATGAAATTCTTCATTAGCTTTAATCCTTTTGTTTTAAAGCTAGAAAATAGAAGAAATTAGAAAGTATTATTTACTGATTTTTCGACAGTTATGGAAGCATGTAGAAAATTTCATATTTAAGTCAGAATGAAAGATGTTACCAGTTATTTTCGATTTGTTTTTGTATAGATCACTATATGTTAATGAATGGAATAATTTGGGCGTCCTTACGTATTAGTTATCATATAATAAATAATTAAAAAAATTCTTTGTTTCAGAAGAAGAGAGAACACGTGAAGCAGCCAACCGAGAAGATTACTCTGCTGATAATGATAGCCTTACTTATAAGGTATCTGACCCTCATATCTCTTCTGAGTCCAATCCCAGTTGCAAGCCCTGTTCGGCTAACGTAACCACCAGTTTTACTTCAGCTGTGTCATCGGAGAGTCCATCTCCGAACCTATCTGCCCTCGTACATCCTGCAGAAATCCCTCACGAGGGAGATACAGACAATAGAGTCAAGCGTTCTCCTACGAGTAAACCTAGGATCTGGTCTCTTGCGGACACAGCCACAAGCAAAACTCCTGTACCATCTCATGAAGAGTCTCCTGGTTTGGAAGATTCACATAGCCACTATATTTCCAGTGTTTCAGCAACTGAAAGCCGCTCTAGAATACGGATAACTAGCTATGGTCACCCAGCTCCTAATTCGACAGTAAGCAGACTTGTCACTAACGGGTATTATCAGGAATTCAGCTCCTACGGTGGGCTGCCAAGTTCAGGCTTCAACGGAACCAACCCTACCCACATATTCAACCCCATACCCCCACCAGCTGACACCCCTCCTCAAACTCCCCCAAATTTAGCCTTATCTTTGCAGCTGGGATCATCTCTTCCTGCCAATTTCATTGGTCCACAATACAGCTATTTTGGACAGTCAGCGCACCACAGTGGTCGTTTCTCTCAAACTGGACGTGAGTATGAGCCTTAACCAAGAAATATATAATGATTTTTATCTAAATTTTCGTTGTACACTTGTACATTTACAAATGGAGAATAATAAAAAGTGATAAAGTAAGAAAAAAGGACAGGTATAGCTATTAACACCAACAAAAACTGCTTTTATTCTGTCCAATGTTATGAAGATGTTTCTCCATATTAAAGTTATGTAAAAATAATGGTGACTTCATCTGTCGAACATGTTACCATTGCCAAGCATAAATATTATATTATAATACTTCTTTCTGGATGATGTAATCAGACTCATAAGCATTATCATATCACGAGTTTAGTTTGTGGTAGAGGTACTACCACTCATTGAAATGGGTTCCAGGATGGAAGCAAGGGCATGACAGCCACGTAAAACCTGTGTTAGTCTACGTTAGAGATAGAAAAATTGTCCTCTTGCGTGAACACAGACCATTGTCACATGCAGCTGTCGCGCACTGTTGCTAGGCGACTATCACAAGCACGATCTGTCCTCTAATGTAATTGTCAGCTTGCTGTATGTGAGGAGGGTAAAAACGCGATCATAAAATGGCGTTTTCTCTTTATTTTGTAGATTTGTGTACAGCTTCATTTGAAAATCTATATATTATAACTGAATAAGTGTGGAGAAACGACAGCAGATTATTAAGCAGCCTTATCGATCCAACCCGTATGATCTGCCGCAAAACAATAACAAATTTGTTTTAATATCAAAATAAAAAAAAAGTTGCATTACTTGATTTACTAAGCTATGATGTTTTTTGAGCTAATTCGTGAATGCAGTAGTAAATGTTTTTCACGATTCAAATTGTATGAAAGAAAGTTTAAGTTAAAATCAGGTTTTACACTAAGGAGGTTTTGTGTAAGTCAGAGTAAGATTTGGACAGATTAGTGACTTTTTTTTTGGATCCGCATAAACCACACAGTACAGTCGCACATAAATTGGATCGTAAGTTTAAGTTAATTTAGGCGATTTCTTAAAAGTAAACTATCTTAAAAATTACTCGTCACCCCTCATATATGTGAGGAGCTACTCTCGTCAGCTGCTTACAAACTATGTAAAACGCTTTTGAATAATGTTCTTAAGACTATTCGTCAATATCTAAAAGACGTAGTTGGTATAAACGTAATGTACATGATCGCTATATCAGGCTAACTAACAGGCGGATTCTAGTTTAATTTTAACTTTTGTTCAGCGCGATATAAACTTGACGGCGTTTCAAACGTTTGGAAGCAAATTACACTGACAAAAAAAAAATCAAGACACGTTGCACGTTATTTTGTAAACGTACAAGAAAGTTTCATAAACTATGCAACAGACAGTTTTATGAGAAATCGTACTGCACCCAATACTAACTGGTACATTTTTGCATAAGAGAGCAGTGAGTGGTTCTTAAACTTCTGTTCATTATGAACTTTTCACGAACCAAAGACAATCGCACGGACCGCCATACCCAGACAGGCTTGTTTGCCGAAGTTCAGCCTACAATGTATAAAAGTGACATTGATATCAATAAGTACGTAACTTAATGAAAATTTTAAATAAAATATTAATTTAATTTGGAATACTCACTATCATTAGGAGTCTGTGAACCACAGGGACAAAGGTATAGTTTTCATACGGCACTCTAGATATATAAATTATTATTTTACCGTTCTGTCAACGGCTTGTTTGTCGAGGGACTTATTTCAGTTGTTTACCAAAACTATTAAATAAGCATTTACCATACTAGTCTATCAGTGTTTGTTTACCATATTAGTCAATCAACTGTTTGTTTACCATACTAAATCTATCAACTATTTGTTCACCACTTTACCATACTAGAACTATCAACTATTTGTTTACCATACTAGTCTATCAAGAGTTTGTTTATCATACTAAATGTATCAACTGTTTTTTACCATATTAGATCTACCAACTATTTACTTACCATAATCTGTCAACTATTTGTTTACGTTAATATATCTGTCAACTATTTGTTTACGTTAATATATCTGTCAATTATTGGTTTACCATACTAAGTCTGTCAATTATTTGTTTTCCATACTAGATCTGTCAGTCATTTGTTTATCATACTAACTCTGTGAACTATTTATTTTCCATACTAGATCTGCCAATTATTTGTTTACCATACTAGATCTATCAACTCTTTGTTTTCCATATTAGATCTGTCAATTATTTGTTTATCATACAAAGTCTGTGAATTATTTATTTTCCATACTAGATCTGTCAACTATTTGTTTACCATGCTAGATCTGTCAACTATTTGTTTTCCATACTAGATCTGTCAACTATTTGTTTCCTATTCTAGATCTGTCAACTATTTGTTGACCATACAAGATTTGTCAACTATTTGTTTACCATACTAGATCTATCAACTCTTTGTTTTTCATACTAGATCTGTCAGTTATTTGTTTACCATGCTAGATCTGTCAACTATTTGTTTTCCAAACTAAATCTGCCAATTATTTGTTTTCCATATTAGATCTGTCAATTATTTGTTTATCATACAAAGTCTGAACTATATATTTTCCATACTAGATCTGTCAACTATTTGTTTTCCATACAAGATCTATCAACTATTTGTTTACCATACTAGATCTATCAACTATTTGTTTACCATTCTAGTATGAATAACAAATAGTTGACAGATCTAGTATGGATAACAAAGAGTTGATAGATCTAGTATGGTAAACAAATAGTTGATAGCTCTAGTGCTATCAACTATTTGTTTGCCATACCAGATATATCATGTAATTGTTTACCATACTAGATCTTTCAAATATTTGTTTTCTATTCTAGATCTATGAACTATTTGTTTTCTATTCTAGAGCTGTCAACTATTTGTTTTCTATTCTAGATCTATGAACTATTTGTTGTCTATACTATAGCTATCATGTAATAGTTTACCATACTAGATCTATCAATTATTTGCTTATCATAATAGATCTGTCAAATATTTGTTTACCATAATAGATCTGTCAAATATTTGTTATTCATACTAGAGCTATCAACTATTTGTTTGCCATACCAGATATATCATGTAATTGTTTACCATACTAGATTTATCAATTATTTGTTTACCATACTAGATCTTTCAAATATTTGTTTACCATACTAGATCTATCAACTCTTTGTTATTCATACTAGAGCTATCAACTATTTGTTTGCCATACCAGATATATCATGTAATTGTTTACCATACTAGATCTTTCAAGTGTTTATTTACCACACTAGATCAGTCAACCATATTTTTTACCAAATTTATCACGTTATTATTTACAATACTAGTTCTATCAACTGACTGTTCACCATTCTAGATCTATCAACTGACTGTTCACCATTCTAGATCTATCAACTGTTTGTTTGCCATTTCAGATTTATCAACTATTTGTTTACAATCCGAGGTCTATTCGTGTTTTCGAAGTTAGAGTTTTTAAAATGTCAACATTTTGTTTAAGAGCTCACAAAATGTGAGTTCGTATTAATACGTTGTTTAAAACACGAAAAACAACAATAAACCTAGCACACTACACAAGTGTTCGGAATAATAAACCTGCTGTTATCTAAACCCTGGCGTTGTTCCATGTGTTAGTAATAAATTATAAAATAATTATTTTATGAACAAAACAAGTAAAACAGTGATGCACAGCACTTGGATATATCATGTTATATAGAATCTTGAATCTATATATCTACCTAGATATAAGTATATATATATTATACATATAAGAACACAAATGGATTCCAAACTATCGAGTTTAAATGGATAAGCGATCGGACGAACGGTTTGAATTCGGTACCCATTTTAATTTAACCGCCTTAATGCCGCGAAAGAAGGCTCAACCTAGTGATGAGGTCGGTAGCAAAATACGTGAAATTGATGCCAAACGAAAGTTACTTTTAGTCTCGCGTATCACAGGTACCTTTGCATTGAAGTCTAGTCAAAATAAGCATTACCACACATCAAAAGTCAACAACAGAGAGTTTATACATATATATATAAAACGAAGAATGTCAAATCAGGTAGCTATGAATGGAAGAGAGAATTCTTTAAAGATGTTTTCTTTTTAGGTTACGATAAGCTAAAATCATCTGTTCAGTAGTAGAAAAAAAAGGATCCAAGGAAATATAAATGACTCATAAATAGCTCATCGTGTAACTTTGCACAAAAATATGAGTAATAACAGATACATGCTATAGTATTTTTTATATGGAAATTCGAACGAGAATGTAATAAGGTAACTAATGAAAATAATTTCTTCACTGTAACTATACAAGAACACTTAAGTGTAAGTCACATCTATCCTTTGTCCGAGATGGCACGGAGGAGCTGCCGCTAAACTCCAGTTTCAATGACACAGGTAACAGTCTGGACGGAAGTCACAGTCCATCTCAAGTTAACCGCGGGCTAGCTCTTGGTGCCCATTATGCAGTTGGGTAGACTGGAACAATTGGGATAAATTGTCTTGCTCAAGGACACAACAGCATGTCACGAGTACGTCTCGAATTAACACTAGCCACTGAACCGTGCCGTCCCCATGAAAACGTAAAGCTTGTCGTTATTCAGTACATAGCCACATTTGTTATAAACGAACTTCACGCTCATTATACTGAATTATTTCTACAACGCTTACACACACTTACCAAGATAAGTTTAATGATTTAATGACTAACATACTGATTCAGATGTTCTAAGTGTTTAAGAAAGCCAGCATATTTCATTATAAGGAAATAAAATATTTAGATTATCAACTTCATATCCAGAACGGAATTATACCTCTATTTAAGAATAAGAGAGAAAGAAAAGTAAACGTAGTATTTTTTAAGAGTTAAAAACTAGATATTCAAGATTTATTATTCTATATGGGGTAATATAAAGAAATTCATGAAGTTGGACGTATGAAATGCTGACATGTTAGGTAAACTAACGTACATGTATATGATCAGATTTGAGGAATATTATAAAATGCCAAATCTTTAATCGTTAGCTAATAATGAATCTTTGATAAAAAATTGGAAATACAACGTTGATGAATAAAATAGTAGCTACATAACCAGGATTAATCACGGTAATAATGAAATTGATGATTACTAACTAATTAGTAATGAGATTCAGGTGATTGTGTAGGCTACGGTTATAAGTAAGCAAGATTCAGAAGTAAATAAAATTTTAGATGTTTTAAAAAATATGGTTTGTTTGTTTATATTTTCGCACAAAGCTAGTCTAAAGCTATCTGCGCTAGGAGTCCCTAATTTTGAAGTGATAGACTAGTGGGAAGGCAGCTAGTTAGCACCACCTACCGCCAACTCTTGGGCTACTCTTTACCAATGAAAAATAGGATTGACCATCCAATTTTAACGTCTCCACGGCTGCAAAAGTGAGCTTGTTTGGTGACGGGGTTCCAACCCACGACTCGCTGAGTGCCAGTCAAGTGCCCTAACTACAAGGCCATAACAAAATTGGGAAACAAACAAACAACGACACAGTATTATTCTACTTTAAAACATTTTATTTTATAGCAACTTGTTGATTTTATAATTATTTTTAATCTAATGATGTTTTTATAGATCTATATAAATAAACCCCCCAGTGGCACAGCGTTATGTCTGCGGACTTACAACGCTAGAAACCGGGTTTCGATACCCGTGGTGGGCAGAACACAGACAGCCCTTTGTGTAGCTTTGTGTTTAACTACAAACAAACAAACCGTATAAATAAATGTCAATATGTGTGTGTGTGTGTGTATATGTTCCTTATACATTTCCAGATTTCTTGACACAGTGATACAGGATTACATAAGGAAGGTCGTGTGTGTGTATGTTCCTTATACATTTCCAGATTTCTTGACACAGTGATACAGGATTACATAAGGAAGGTCGTGTGTGTGTATGTTCCTTATACATTTCAAGATTTCTTGACACAGTGATACAGGATTACATAAGGAAGGTCGTGTGTGTGTATATGTTCCTTATACATTTCCAGATTTCTTGACACAGTGATACAGGATTACATAAGGAAGGTCGTGTGTGTGTATATGTTCCTTATACATTTCCAGATTTCTTGACACAGTGATACAGGATTACATAAGGAAGGTCGTGTGTGTGTGAGGAGGGATGACCCCCCCTCTAATTTCATATCTAATTTTGGAAAACTATTGGTGTATATTCCTCAGCATTAGAAGGAACTATGCAACCACTGTATGTCTTTGTTTTCACAATTGGTACCTTTATGTATTTTTATGGCACTTTTAATGTTTATTATGTTAAGAAAAAAATGAAACACAATTTCCTATCCTTTGTTACAAACGTCTTACAGTCGGTTACTCCAGCTAATATTAAATGTATTAATAAGAAAAAATATTGAGATTTGGGCGATAGCATGATTGGCTTATTGAAAACGTTTCGCGTATAGCATGATTGGCTTATTGAAAACGTTTCGCGTATAGCATGATTGGCTTATTGAAAACGTTTCGCGTATTCCTTAGCCTAATACTCTGGAAATTGTTATTATATAATATGCTGTTTTATTAATTACACGTTCTTATAAATAGTTAGGTAAATTTGAGGAGCTGCAATATTTGTTCAAAAATAATAATTTTGAATAAGATATTTCCTATCGGATGAACAGTTTTGAATAATTTATAAATAAGTACACCTTATGTAACGTATTCTTCTTGACAGATCTTAGTGGCTTACTGAGAAATTAATAGTGTTTGATATGTTGTATTTAAGATTTGCATCAATACACAGAAATCTAAAGATGTTAACGAACTAGTCTCGAGATGCAGGACTATCGTGATATGTACATTTATTTTACAGTGTCTCTCGTGGCTAAGTAATTTATATACAAATAGTTGAAATGTTCCATACAGTTGTTTAATTTATGTACTTAGTGTTTTCAGATCCTCTGGGGGCGAATTTGGAAAATACGTTTTAAATGTTACACCCAAAATGCAATTTATGTAAGAATGTCTGCAAACAATCCAAGAATACGTAACATTAATGGGAGGAATATTAGGTTAGCGCCCTCTGTTGACTTGCAGGTGAATAGAAACATAAAAAAAAGCTTCAGGGTTGTATAAATGAAAAACATTACAAAGGCTTGAAAACCATTAGACAAACAATACTGTACGGTTGAATAAAATGTATCAATGATAACTATGGACATATTCAGTTCAAAACTTAATATTTCTGTTGACCCCAACGCTATTGCTCTAAAATATGATTGTCATAAAAAAGTTCAAGTTATTATGTTTTAAAAAAAAACAACAACAACAACAAAAACGAAACAAGAAAAAAAAACGTAAGTGCATTATTTACTGTTGGATCCTGGTTACTACAGGAGAATCATGTGGATCCTGGTTACTATAGGAGAATCATGTGGATCCTGGTTACTAAAGAAGAATCATATATGGTCGAAATATACTATTATCGTTCAAATATCATCTCTTTTGTTTTTCAAAATTTAAGTTCAAATTCGATGACGAGGAACCCACTTTGAGACTAATAATGGCTGGAGACGGCTTGAATGGGTAATGAAGAAAATGTCAGAGTACCTGAGTACCTGATGATGACAAAACCTTGTCGAAACGTTGTACATTTGCTGTTATGTTAAACTTATATTAAAGTTTTTCTTCATTACCCATTCAAGCCGTCTCCAGCCATTATTAAAATTTAAGTTCGTTCGGATAGTGAAGGAAAGTTTATGTAGGATGTTATACTTCATCAAAAGATGTGGCATCTAAGTTAAAGTGCAAACTAAAAACATGGCTCCTGTTGCTCTCTATTACATGCCCCCCAGTAGCACAGCGGTATGTCTGCGGACTTACAACGCTAGAAACCGGGTTTCGATACCCTTGGTGGGCAGAGCACAGATAGCCCATTGTGTAGCTTTGTGCATAAATTCAAACAAACAAATAAATGAGACTCTATTACACAGAAATAATTCATTTAATCAAACCGAGAAATACAGCGAAAACGGTTATACAATCTTGGGTTGGTGTTTTCTCAACAATTTGCCTTATCACTATCCTTTGTTAAAACGATCTAAGTACGATGCCGCCAAAATTTTGTAAGAAATGCCATCTTAAAAGGTATAACAATAAATATTGTGAATGAATTAACATACGTATTGACACAGAGTCTATTTTTAAGTTGTTTCTTTTTTATTATTACAGCAGAGAAACCTTCATCTACGTTCGCTGGAAACTTTAGGAGTTCAATGATTCGTCCATTTCCTGGTACATTTTCAACCGCAAACCAATCGGAAGGAAATCATGGATATATTGTACCATCCGTATAAACTGTACACAACCTGATTTACAATGATAAGGTCGAAAATGTGAGACACTAAATGTTAACATTATAATGTTCAGTTTCTGTTTAGATGCGAGAACTTCAAATGGAAAAGTATTTGAGATATAGAGAACTTTGTCAACGGAAGAACTGACTATTTACTAATTAACTGGTGCATGGGGAAAATAACCCCAATGCGTGTGGCATACAGAAAAAAAAAATATGGTTTTAATTAGTTTGGAGAAGACACTTTTCCAAAACGAAGTGATTTGGAAGTCATCTCATTTTTATGAAGTTATGCTGGCTGAAACGAGGATAAGTTCAAAACCTTTCATATTTACACCAGATGTTTTACCCTCTACCACATTTTTACATGGGACAAAAACTTATTTACCAGAAGATATCATATTAGAGAAATATTTTCGCCTTCGTCCATCATTTGATGGTTAATCATCTAGGAATGGTCCTAATTTTTGTTTGGTGATGAAACATAGGATAGTATGCTGTCAGAATATATATATATTATAATAATGCGCTTAGTGTTGGTGATAGCTATCTAGAAAATATCTTCATTTTGCTCTAGTAATGATGATATAGCTTATCAGAGACATCCCACAATAAAAATGATACTTAGAGAATAGATTTACATTATCAAGATAAAGTCCCGGCATGGCCAGGTGGTTAGGGTACTCGACTCGCAATCTGCGGGTCGCGGAGTTCGAATCCCCGTCACATCAAACATGCTCGCCCTTTCAGCCGTGGGGGCGTTATAATGTGACGGCCAATCCCACTATTCGTTGTTAAAAGAGTAGCCCAAGAGTTGGCGGTGGGTGGTGATGACTAGCTGCCTTCCCTCTAGTCTTACACTGCTAAATTAGGAACGGCTAGCGCAGATAGCCCTCGTGTAGCTTTGCGCGAAATTCCCAACAAACAAACAATCAAGATAAAACTAAAAGTTAGTAGCTTAGCAGAAATCACTGAATTAATACACCTAATCCTGAAAATAATTCAGTATTAAGTATTACACATCATTGGGTACACGCTGTTATAAGGTTACCTTCAAAGGTAAAACGTTTTGAAGTCAACTTGGTGTTTACGCGAAACAAATTCGTTTCGAACTCTACAAGTAATTTTAAAAAATTAGATTTTGATTATACCGTACGGTAACGTAGGACAAAATATCTTAATTCAACATCGAGAAGTAAGACTCATATTAAAGCATTAATGATCCTAAATCTTCAAGTAATTTCAGGTATACCATTTTGAAGTGATTCTTTGTTCTCAAACAAATCCAACAAGAAAACAAAACTTAAATCCTGTACTGAGAATTGCCCACCAGAGCATGAAAAGCCTCCTTATCACGTGATGATGTGTGTAAATGTCTGTAAATATTTTAGGACAAAATTATTTTCAGCTAGTATTAATTGTATCTCTGCGGACATTCAATATGAATACTGTAACAAATCTCTCATATTTTGGGCACGTATGAAAGCATCCAACCTATCAAGTTTTATATTAGGAATATTAAGTTTAACTTATAATTTCGCGACTCAAGATAAGCTTAAGTATAAATTATCATAAAATACCACCTTTTAAACAGGGTAATTTTTTTCTGATTTTGATATAATGAACAATTTCTTAGAATGTTCGACGAACATCATTGAACTCCAATTTTTTTGTGGGACAACGGATATAGGGGAAAAATTGGATCTTTATCAATAAATATTGTAGTCTACATTTTCTAATGAATGCCACTTTTGAAATTTTAACTAAGGAAATGAAAATGTTATTTGAAATATTGTAATTTCGTTTGGCGTGAAGTTTTACACAAAAGTTTGACATTAAAGTCTACTCAAAATATAAAATTTTACCTATCGTGTAATCAAAGCAAATTTATAAGAACGTTAAATGTTACTTATGTGTTACTTTCACATCAAAAATCATTTATTAATCTCATTTCCAAATATTAATTAGGATTAAAATGGTATTTCTAGTTTGTATTTTACAACACAATTGCTACTTGCGCAAAATGTTTAACCAGTTTAAACACTTCTTTAACATAAATATGTTACCCAAGATTCAGTCAGGTTTGAATTTATGATACAAATAATTTTTCTTCGCAAATTATTCAAAGTTCTATTTTGGGTGAATTGGATTACAATTTAATACATAACTAGGAAATTTACTAGGAAATTATTAGTTTTCAACCTTAAGGAATTAATGGGCCTTTATTTTTTTTTCTAGTATCTTTCTATGATTGACATTTTTAGAAAACAAAATTGAAAGACATTCAGTTTTCAAAATTGTTACTAATAGGAACATCCACTATAAAAAGTTTAAAAAAAAAACGATGCAAGTAAAAGCCACACAGTTTCTAATATATATAATACATTTGATTCCCGTAATGTAGATTCTAGACAAAAATCAAAAACGGGTTATTCACAGGAAGTATTGACACATATTATTGCCTTGAACTACCTCACAAGAAACAATATATTGCTTTATTGAATTAATGTAATGAAGTAAGAAACATTATCATCGCTTTGCTGTTCAAACTTGGTCAACTGTCAGTTTTTTAATAACTGTATTCTCTAATATCTGGTTAGTGTTTTATAAAGAAAATATACACTGAAAGGACATAAAATTCAGAAGAAAAAAATATTCCCGAATAATAATTTTGACTAAATTAATAAACTTTCAAAACGTAGTAAAGTATAATTGAACTTATCACAATAACCGACCATCGCTTGTTGTACTACGAATTTCATATTGCTTGATTTCCTTTTTGTCTTTTTGTTTCTGTTACCAGTAGTATATATTCTTCATATATTTAATACCTAAAAATGTCTTCGTCTATCTAATTTTGAGCATTAACGGCTTATCAAACGAATTTTAAAGTAAGTAAAATTTAGATTTCTATTCGAAAGTAGGGCGTTCTGTTCTTAGCTAGATACTTAAATCTTTATCAAAATGTATTGCATCAAGTTTACTTTTATACACACACACATATATATATATTAATTTTTTCCAAAATTTAAAGATGCAATTAATATTAAATGTTTTAAGGAGTTGATACGTGAAAGCTTTTAATATTGTTTAATGTTTATTATTTGTTTATTCAGTGTCGTCATATTCAAATAGACAAGCTCGTCCTAAAATTAAAAGTGTCATTCGTGATGAACATTTAAGTATTTAGAGGTGTATTTTAAAGCTTGTTTATTCGCTGATGCAGTACATTGTTTATTTTAGATGCATATAATTTATTACCAGCAGCTAAGATTTTTTGGTAAGGTAACAAAATCATGATAAGTATGCCTTTAAATATTTATATTATATGGATATTCTGATACAACTTGAGAAATTATAGAAAATGTATAAGTTTCATCTTCTTTTAAGGTAGCTATGAGTACGTTATTTTAAAGATATTTTGTATGTAAGTCCCTAATAACCTTTGCATAATAATGAAATATTAATTGAATTACACACAGAAAAATGAAGAAAAAAAAAAGTCTAGGTCTGAGAGTGATGAAATTTTCTAGCAGTAATTATTAATTTAAAGATTATTGTTTGACGTAATATCAAAGTATGGATATTTTTAGCAAGTTATTAATATCTCATTTTTAGAGAAATTTGATATATTTTACATTATTATTATGTCACGTATAGTTGTTGTTGTTGTCGCGAAAAACTACATGATGGGCTACCTGCATTCTGTCCACTGCTGTGAAATGAGCCCCGAATTTTACTATTGTAAGTCTGTAAACGTACCTCTGACCTACCGGGGATATCTCGTGTATGAAAACAACAGATACAGTGTTAAAGTTAAAAACTATATTGAATGCAGAAAACACAAAATCGTTCACAATTATGTTACCGCTGTTTTTTTCCACACCTTGAACTATAGTGGTATACAGTGAAGCTAGTAAATAAAACATTAGTTTAATATTTTTATATTTACCGCCTTATCTTTCATGAAGTAATGCTAGACATAGTATCCAAGACTACTAAAATATTGAAACATGGTGATAAATCAGTTATTATTTGTATTTTAAAAGATATTGGCCATTATTTAAAAATGTTTAGACCATGCGTAGTCAAATATCCTTAGATTAAATAATAAAGTTCAAAGTGGATCTTGGACTTAAACTAATTTGATCAGTTCTACTGAGTTGGTGTTAGATGTGTTATTACAAAGTATGGTGTTACATGTTTCTGCGTTTTAGGTATATTTTGAATTTATATATATGACTTGTATAGGCTGAGTATCACATAAATATTGCTCCAAATATGGATATTTTAAATTCTAATGACATAAGATTGATAATATTAAGCTTTTATTTTCTATGAGATGCAAAGGAAGTGATTGACATTAGTTGCTTTGAATTACACAAGAAAACATTTGCAGATTAGGGAGATAAACAGGAATTACACAAGAAAACATTTGCAGATTAGGGAGATAAACAGGAATTACACAAGAAAACATTTGCAGATTAGGGAGATAAACAGGATCTTGAAACTGTGATGTTTGTTTGAAATATTTGTTGACATGAGTTTCAGTTAATAACTTACATGTTCTAATAACTTTGAAGTTTAATATATCAATAATTTACTGAATTGAAGATTTAATGTTTTTGAACTTATGTGATAGGCATTATTACCAAATCTCACGACAAAGATTTTCAAACAAATAATTTCACACATTTTTGTTTATGATATAAACCTCTTTGAGACATTAATGTTTTTTGCTTCTTTATATTAACTATCTGTGATAGTCTTCAACTGACTCATCTATAATTCTTAGCATTTCTTATTGTTGGTGGGATTTTTCAAATGTGTGTATTATATAATATCAGAGAATATATCTATTTGCGAATTTCTACCAAATTGTAAATATTCAAATGTATTTGAAATAAATTGAAACTCCTAAAAAGTTTTTATGAAAGATATTTAGTTTATTCTTTCCAGATCAAAAGTTTACTGACATTAAACTAGCTGTGACGATGATAATTAATTTCTCTCGAAAGGGATTTGACAAATTTCAGTCTAAATATTCGTTTTCTTGCAAAATATTTTAAAAACAGATTCACATTTTGCGTGTGGGTTCTTCAAAAATATAAAATTTGTAACTATATATTCCCATATAAGAAATACATTAATTAATATTAATAATGCTTATATGATCAAGATCGTATTACACACTCACAAGTGCATATATGTGTGTGTATGCAATAACTAGAGATACGAAAAACAACAACAGAGTAATGATGACTGATGAAAAAACTGGGTGTATCCGTTAAAAATAGTAGTCTCTGTTGTACCATATGGGGAAAATTGAGTTATTCTGTTGATAAATTGTCAGTCCTCATAATGTGCTTTGATTTACTAACCATGATGCAGCGGACAAGCGTGTCTTATTTTTACAGAAATACAAAGCCCAAAATACAAAAATACCATCCATTTTTCTATAGTGAGCCATATAAAATAAATAATTTCAAAATTGAAAAGTTGGTGTATCATAGGAATCAAAAATTAATTCTAAATATTTATAATTTCCAAGATTTTATTAACTGTCTGAATCTCCTAATTTGTAATGCTTATTGAAATATAAAGAACAAAATTGATTTGCCTTCAGAAATAAATAAAAGACAACATATATAAAGAAACTTGTTAGTTTTTTTTTTTGTTTGGCTAATTGACACAATTATGGTTAAAATGGAATATGATACTTATTTCAGAAGTCCAAACATAGCTTGTCTCTTTGGTATGTGGTTTAAAGAATAAAAAGCCAAAATAATATTGATAATAATATTTTATTAATAAATTGTAATTCATCCAAAGCAGCCTAAATAAAGAGAAATAATGAAAAATCTTATAATTCTCGGCATCAGAAATAACACGTGAAGGTTTTTATTAATATCAAGATAACTGATACATTCATAATATGATATATTCAAGCAAAATAGGGTAAATATACATGTTATGAAGTAAAGTAAACCTAATTTGTTTAATCAGTCTTAAAACAATTCAGAGTTAAAGGTTTCTAAAGGATTTATTTTTCTAGATAAGGTGTTGCTATGAAACAAAGTTTTCTTCTTAAAGAATATAATGTATTCTGAGTTATAGAATATATTTTCGACAACTATTGATAGAACATTAGAAATAAGACGATTTAATTGCCATTAAATACAAAACTAGATTAGAATTCAATAAAATTTAGAAAAGTACCGAACAAAATATCACAAATCAAACAGCATAATCTTTTTCTAAAAATATATTTATCGTAGAATTTTTAAATAATATCAACCGACAATACAAGTTGTGTTTATTTATGAGACTTATTCAACTTTGACATTAGCACTGCTAATACGAATGTTCAGTGCAAAATATAATAATTTTTTTAAAACTTATTAATCTTATAAGGTTAATTTCTTACTGCCTACGAAAATACACATTATAAAAATGATACTGTCGATAAAACGTTCTCATAAAATAAATTAGATGCCTTTAATTTTACTTTGTTTGTCTTTCCTTAACTTTTGTTTTCAGTTGAATGTAAAATTATATTTACTCTGAAGTAATATGGATTTTAATCTGAAACATATTTGCTGAAATTGATTTTAAAATGCTTTAGTTTGGAGCTACGTCATTTTTCATCATTCTGGCTAGGTCAGTGATAGAAACAATATCTAGTATCTTCTTGATAAATTACTCTGTTAATTTTTAAAAGTATATTTATGTTTATAGATTCTACCCAAATTGATTTGTGTATCACATTAAAAGCTCTTTATTTACCCACATATCTAAATATGATTAAAGTTTTGAAGAGTAACATATTTTTGTTGTTAAAACAAGAAAGAATTCGAGAGTTTGAAAGGGTCAGAGAAATGTGCATAAATCTTTTCATAAACTTTAAAAAAAATTGATGGTATCACTAAATGACACTAAAATAAACTAATAAATAATAAAATCATTTTATTGTTTACTCAGCTGAAATACCATTAATCTCCGAAATAAGAAATACGTTTTAATTTCATATTTTGAAAGTATTTCTCAGTACCAGAAATAAAATTCCCAGCTTTTATTTCTCACCATAATAACTTATTATCAAAATAATTAAGCTGTTGTTCAGAAATTTACGCTCCCCCTGTAGCTTAGCAATAGACTCAAGGGCTTATAAAGTTACAATTCGAGAATCAATACTTGTGCAGGCAGAGCTCAAATGGTTCTTTTTTACTGCTTTGCGCTTAAACAAACAGAAATATACCTGAACACATTTTCTTCAAAAATGGTTCACATTTCGATTTAATTTTATTTTAATATTACTAATTTTTTTTCATATAACTAACCAATGCATTATAATAGAAGAAGAAGAAAGCGCTAATCGAATACCCAACGATAACTTGTTACTGATTAAAAAAATACATTTGACACAGTAAAAAATAAATAAGATTTAAGTAAATAACAGTATAATGTTTTCATATTTTTTTTCTCCAGAAGAATGATAAAATTAACTAATATTGTATTTTAATGAAATATATTGCTGAACACAAGATGCAAATATTAATGATAGTCAAATTACAATGCAGATCTATTATTACTTTTCCCCTGCCCCCCAGTGGCACAGCGGACTTAGGACTTAAAACGCTAGAAACCGGGTTTTGATACCCGTGGTGGGCAGAGCACAGATAGCCCATTGTGTAGCTTTGTGCATAACTCAAAACAAGCAAACAAACGTATTACTTTAATCTATTTGTTGAAATTAAGTACTTCTACTCATTACAATAAAACTAATTTTTTTTCAAAACAAATAACTATGAAATTACAAATATTTGCTTACGTGTCGTATGAATAAGTTGGTTCATAAACTTATATGTGTTTTATAATATATCCTACATAAAGTTTTTGTATTTTAGTAACTCTCTTATTTTTTAATCATTTTACTTTCTTATTTCTAAGTTTCTTAAAATCTAATTAATCAGTATAAATTCGACATCTCAGAATAGGTTTAGAAACAAGTGCTGTTTTTCTGAATACGGTTGTTTGAAACATAAAAAAAAATATGTTTCACTCAACTGCACAAAATTTATCACTAAAAATCTATGTGATTAATGCTTTATTTCGGCTCAATAATATCAGTCTGTTTACATAAATATTTTAAAATGTATAAAACAACCGTACGTCGATTTCGAAAAATGTCATTGTTTTTTCTACGTATCTTCTTTCCACTTTATTAGTTTTTAAAACGTATTCACTTAATTTCTTTGACCATATAATATTATTGTTATCCAACACTTTTCTGTAATGTTTTGCACACTAGTGCTTAATATTTTACACGATATTCTTTGTTCTTATAACATAAAGCTTTTAATTTACCATCACAGTTTTAGGTTGTTAAAATTAAAACATAATTATATTCTACTTTTCCTGTCCCCTAGTGGATGTGATGTAAATTTGCGAGCTTACGACACTAAAATCCAGGGCTCGATTCTCTATGGACAGACTGCAAATAGTCTATTGTGTAGCTTTACACTATAACAAACACACAGCCTTTTACAAATTATAATAAACAGACAGCCTTTATAGGTCTGACATGGCCTGCTGGTTAGAGCGCTCGACTCGCAATCTGTGGGCCACGAGTTCGAATCCCGTCACCGAATAGGTTCGCCCTATCAGACGAGGGGGCATTTTAACCTGATGGTCAACCACACTATTCGTTGGTAAAATAGTAGCCCAAGAGTTGGCGGTGGGTGGTGTTAAATAGCTGCCTTCCCACTATTTTAAATTAGAAACGGCTAACGTAAATAGCCCTCGAGTAGCTTTGTGCGAAATTCAACAAACAAACAAATTGACTTTCACCAAGAGCAATAACTATTTGCAACTTTTACTACACAAACATATAGATACGGTAAAACAAGTGAATTTGCTCAACTATTTTGAAACGAATTCTTTATTGGTTTCAAAACGTGTGATAAATACTCAGAAATAATTTAATGTTTTTATCATATTTAGTATAGAAAGGTCATTGCATACAATTACATACTAACAAAAAATTTCTATATGCACTATTGCTCGACCATGGTCAATCAAAAAGTGGCACAATTTTTCCTCATAGGGAAAAGTGGAGCAAACTAAGAACACAATAAGTGAATGATTACACCATTTATTTGCTGAATTGATGGATAAATTCAGTGCAAACATCAAATATACTTACTTGATACCGACCAAAGTTGATGTTGATCAGAACAGATTTTTTTGTTTTGGAAATTTGCAAGTCTGACAATGAATCATTCACACTGCAACCACCAAAAAACCTTAAAATGCAGCCTGTAATTTCAATATACCAATAGATGAAACCAAATGATTATTTCAAAGTGGCGCAAAGAATCAAGAAGCAAAATCACCCCGTTTTACGGTATTCATATTCTTACTAAACCAATCTGAGGGTCGCGGGTTCGAATCCGCATCCCACCAAACATGCTCGCTCTTTCAGCCGTGGGGGCGGAAGGCAGCTAGTCATCACCACCCACCGCCAACTCTTGGGCTACTCTTTTACCAACGAATAGTGGGATTGACCGTCACATTATAACCTCTAGTCTTACACTGCTAAATTAGGGACGGCTAGCGCAGATAGCCCTCGTGTAGTTTTGCGCGAAATTCAAAAACAAAACAAATTGATTATGAATTTGAATACCTTTTTCTTACTACAATGGTCTTTTGTTGAATTTCGTACAAAGTTACATGAGAACTGTTTGCACTAATCGTACCCTTGTGCACTAATAGCCCTTGTGTAGTAGCTTTCAAAACAAACCCAACAAACTAAAGGTACCTAATTTTGAAGTGATAGGATGGAAGGAAAGCAGCTAGTCAACAACTCGTGGGTCTAACGTAATCACGGCCTCTAAAGCGCGGAGCGCTATTTATTATTATTTGTTTTTTACTTTTTGGCGGTAACGAGAGCGAACCATGGAACTTTGCATCAACAGCCCGGCAGGACAACTGGGCCACGCTCGGCTCTCCCTAACCACGAAGCTTAATACAGGTAAATCATACGTGTTACTTTTAAATGGGTTTGTTTATTTGTTAACACAAAGCTACACAATGGGTTATTTACGTTCTTTTCACCTCGGATTTTAGCGTTGTAAAACATTAAAATTACTGCTGACCCAATGGGGAACATTTCAGTGGGACTAATATACTTCTAATTACTGCTGACCCAATGGGGACATTTCTGTGGGACTAAGATACTTCTAATTACTGCTGACCCAATGGGGAACATTTCAGTGGGACTAAGATACTTCTAATTACTGCTGACCCAATGGGGGACATTTCAGTGGGACTAAGATACTTCTAATTACTGCTGACCCAATGGGGGACATTTCAGTGGGACTAAGATACTTCTAATTACTGCTGACCCAATGGGGGACATTTCAGTGGAACTAAGATACTTCTTTTATTTTCCGGACTTTTGTTTTCATATATGTACATATTTGCTCAGATAGAATATTCTCAAATCAATAGATCTAAACAATCAACCCGTTGAAGACAACGTTGATTAAAAGAAACTTCACTTGTATAATATATTTTAATATTTTGAAAATTCTTAAACGCACATGGTTTCTTCTTCTTCTTTTTTTTTTTGTTTGTTTGTTTCAGCTTGAATATAAAAATTCATTATTATAATATTAGGAATAAACATTTTGGCCACTAATTTTCATTATTAAAATACTGGCCAAAATCATTTGTTTCAATGTTTAAATGACATGATAAGGCTTTTTATCTCGTTAAAACTTACTCATCATGAGTGTTTGGTTCCTATTCCAAAGCCTTAGACATTACTGAATAATACTTGTACGTAACTCAACGAAACAATTAACTTCAAAGACTGATAATTAATTAACTTTGACAGAAAACAACACATTATTTTTTTAGAGTATATAATCTTCTTATTTTTGAAAAACCCTAGAGGAGTGAATAAGAGTATTTAAACAACACTATGTTCTTCATGTCCATCGATGATGATGCGTTTCTTTCAATACAGAGCTCATCAGGCAGGCTGACACACAACAAGCATAATACCGTTCTGAACACTACTAAATAAGCTGTTTGTTTCAACAACAATTGTTATTTTTTAAGTTGACAAAATATGATTATAATTAATTATACTTGATATAAGACGGCCTGATGAGTTCTGTATTGAGCGAAACGCGTCGTCAGCGATGTGAATAGTTAGCCCTGTTATGTTTTTAATACTTCATTCTTTATTCAAGCTAACTATTCAAATTGGTGACGACGCGTTTCGCTTAATACGGGACTCATCAGGCCGTCAGGTAAACAACAATATAAAAAATAATCGCCATCTATTGTTAAAGACATTAATTTCAAAGTCTTCGGTACAAAGGTCGAAAGCTTGTGATAAGTAATGGTTCTATCATGATGAAGATAGTACATTATTTAATCAGTCATTAATCTACATTATGAATTGTAACTAACGGTTCGTTGGAATGCTAGAAACATTCATTAGTTTCATTATTAAAACACTAGAAACACGCTTAGTTTCATCATTAACTTATTAAAACACAAGAACTAATCAGTTTCTAGACCTCTTATCCAACAACATGGGTTCGGGCGTGTAGACAACCAACACTGATAGTAGCATGTAGTTCGAATAAGGAAACACTTTGGTCAAGGAACCTTTACATATTAAACTACTTCAACCAAGCCTGACCCATAAATCGGTGTATTTCACCATTAAGGCTGATATAATCAAATTATGTAGTTCTTAGAACACTAGAAACAACCACCACTATTATTGTTAGAACACTACAAAGAAACTATCGTTAGTTTTATTTCTAGAACACTAGAAATTGTGTGTGAACGACTTTTTTGTAAGGTGGTAAAGCGTTTTATAATAAAATATATTTTTTCATAAGACAATAGTATTAGGCTTATCGTATTGTTAACACTACATTATTCATTCGGACCCTTAGGGTTTTTCCTGAGATAAAGAGTGTTTAATAGTTTCAACTACAACATATCCGACATATCCAGTGTCGACAATACTTTTCACTCAGCACCATCTCATCAGGCTGGCTTGGATACAACACACACACAGTAGTGATCGGAACTTATTAATATAAGCCATTTATTAGAATTATAATTGCCTCTTGTGGCTCAGCGTAAATTTGAGGGTTTATAACGTTAATTGTGTAACTCTGTGTTTAACAACACTCAGCTAAGAATTACAGTTGTTTTGGTGTGAACTATCAATTATAGTGTCATTGAAATACTATTATACATTCTTCTTCTTCTCAAAAAAATACCTTAAGAAACCGAATAAAGAATGTAGTATTTAAAAAATACAATAAGCTTAATAGTACTATCTTATGACATATATAAAATAAATTGATCATAGTCTTTAGTTTTGTTGTGAGAATACTAATCAACCGTTAGTTCTTATAACATTAGATCCAGTCTTTTTAGTGTTAGGGAATTAGAAATAAACACTTATAATACTAATTCCAGTAATACCAAACAGTATAGAAGCAAACTCTCCTAGTATTAAATTTATTCCTAGAATTTTAGAAATAAACACTTCCGCTATTTATTTCATTTTTAATATACTACAAACAGTAATTAATTATATTGTTAAAAATAATTATTTTCGCTACTTGTTTTGTCCCCACCCCGGTGGCTCAGCGGTAAGTTTACGAATGCTAAAATCTGAGGTTCGATTATCCGTGGTGGACAGAATGTAGACAGCTTTGCATTAAGAAAGCAACAGCTATTTGTTTTATTTCCAATATACTAGCAACATAGTTAATTATATCGTTAGAGAACTATAAGTAAACACATCTACTATCAGTTTTAGTGATATAATACTAGAAATAAACACTCTTACTACTAATTTAATTTTAGAATACTCATAATAGACACTCCTACTATATCAATTTCGTATGAAAGTAGAGATTACTCGAAACTTTTAAACCAAAGTTATTTGAAATTCAAATTATCCTTGCTGTATGTTCCCTGTTGGGACACCTTTAAGCCTCCAGACTTACAGCGCTAAAATCCGGGGTTTGATTCCCTGCCGTGGACACAGCAGATAGCCCAATGTGTCTTTGCTATAAAACAAACAAGTTTCTTGTTTTATATAATAAATACTTCAATATATATATATGTGTGTGTATATAATAAACACTTCAATATATATATGTGAGTGTGTGTATGTGTATATAATAAACACTTCAATATATATATATATATATATGTGTGTGTGTGTGTATATGTGTATATAATAAACACATCAATATATATATGTGTGTGTGTGTGTGTATATATGTGTATATAATAAACACTTCAATATATATATATATATATATGTGTGTGTGTGTATATATGTGTATATAATAAACACTTCAGTATATATATATATATATATGTGTGTGTGTATATAATAAACACTTCCATATATATATATGTGTGTGTGTGTATACGTGTATATACATCGAGAAAATACTGTTTACTCCGATAATCAAAAGCTGCTCAAAGAAATGTCGACCTCTTGCTTCACTTCCCAATAAATCTCTAAGGAAAGTCTTAATGATATGAACAAAATTGACGCTAAGCCATTTGCCCTTGACCTTCAAAATCAATTAATAAATTTGTTTGCAAAATATTATCTGTTTTTCGTTTTGAAGATATACAGACTTACTTTATTGAGATCACACGATAGTGTGTCTGTCAGTAAGACGCGCCGTAACTAATATAACATCCATAGTTAAAATCAAACCTTAAAAAATTTGTGTGATGCACTAAAAAAGTCTACATGCACATGCTTATCATAATTTAACACTGAACATTAAGCTTCGATTAATACAGGAACTTTGACACTTTCCAGTTTGTTACAATGCTTCTACTGTTTGGTGGTGCAACAATTTGGTAACTTATAATAATTATGTTTAAAATTGTATTTATATTAATTAGTTAAGTTATTAGATACACTATGTCAAACACCAAAACAAGAAGAACAAAAGTAATCAATACAAAGCCCTAGCGGACAAACAGAGAAAAGACGTAGTAAGTCTGTGAAGAAAAAGCAAAGAAACAAATAACGTGTAAGACAATGTATATACACAGATACTGGTACATAACTGAAATCCTAAAATGACAAGGACAGTAATTCTATTTGTTCGATTATATAGGGCCTTACTTTAGCACGTAGTCTTTAGGTAGTTCGTGACGTTTATACTAAACACAGTTCTGTGGTTAAATAGCAGTTTAAATCAAACAGTAGGAAAAGAAAAAGGCACTTCAAAGAATCAAGCAAATACTAAGTACCATTTAAAAACATTTATTTTTAAGATATTACTCAAACTTAAACGAACAAAAGTTGAGTCCAAATGCACCATAAGAATTAAATAAACACAGTATGATTCATCCGCTCTTCCCTGCTTAGCTGTTCATATAAGCACACTAAGATGAAACCGTATCCAAGCAACAAACAGGCTGTTTGTTTACGAATACACTTAAGGATGAAACGGATTCCAGACAACGGGCTATTTGTTCATGTATATATATATATATACGCCAGGATAAAACTGTATTCCAGACAACGGGCTATTTGTTTACATAGGCAAGGAAGAACTCCTCTATTCCAGACAACGGGCTGTTTGCTTGTATATACACGCAAGAAGGAAACAGTATTCCAGAAAATGTTTTTTAATAGATTCACACCGGAAGGAGACCGTATTCCAGACAACGGGCTGTTTGTTTGTATATATGCAAGCAAGGTTGAAACTGTATTCCAGAGAAGGGGCTATTTGTTGGTATATACACGTCAAGATGAAACCGTTTACAAACAACGACATTGTTGTTCGTACTTACACACCAGAATGAAACTGTATTACAGACAACGGGATTTTTGTTAATGTGTACACTCTGGGATTAAACTGTGCGTGTATTCTCTGTAACGAAATATTCATACACATACATCTTTCATATTTCAAATTTTACTTTTGGATGTAGCTGCAAAGCAAGATAGCCTGAAACCTCTTTGCTTATTAAAAAGTACAGAGACATGTGTGTCAGCGAACAGAATCTACACAGACAGTGAAATTAATTATACTGCTAAAGAGTATATATAATTTTCTCGGCATAAAAGGCACCAGACGATTGAATGTTTATAGCGAAGGAATGCTTCCACACGAAATTATGTTTTTGTTTCGAATGTTGCGTCCTGACTAGACGATTGAATGTTTATAGCGAAGGAATGCTTCCACACGAAATTATGTTTTTGTTTGGAATGTTGCGTCCTGACTGGACGATTGATTGTTTATAGCGAAGGAATGCTTCCACACGAAATTATGTTTTTGTTTCGAATGTTGCGTTCTGACCAGACGACTGAATGTTTATAGCGAAGGAATGCTTCCATAAGAAATTATGTTTTTGTTTCGAATGTTGCGTCCTGACCAGACGACTGAATGTTTATAGCGAAGGAATACGAAATTATGTTTTTGTTTCGAATGTTGCGTCCTGACCAGACGACTGAATGTTTATAGCGAAGGAATACGAAATTATGTTTTTG
>NW_013666285.1:450994-460453 GCF_000517525.1 Limulus polyphemus
AAACAAACAAACAATCTTACTAAATAAAAGTTCGAAACTAAAATTTTATAGACAAGTGTAACGTTCGAATTTATAAAAGTAACAAAATTCTTAGGTTGGAGTGACCTATTGATTAATTAGTGTGCCGAACTGTGAATCCGACGGTCTGTAGTTGGCGTCACATTGCCGCCAAATCGCGCCCCTCACTTTGATGTCGTCAAATCCCACTATTCTATTACAGTAACCCCAGAGTTTAGTAGTAGGTGTTTACTAGCTACCTACCTTCTAGTCTATCAACTCAAAATTATCAAAATTAGTTTGGCAAACGCAGATAGCCTTTGTGTAGCTTTGCGCAAATATACGAAACGAAACAAAATTATTTTGACAACATTTAATTCTGATATTGTTCATGTTATTTATGTGCCTTACATTTGAACGCATCTGATAGTGTGACAGAAATTACAATGTGTGTGAATTTCAAGTTGACAGAAGTTATCTCGGTTGTTTGACAATTTCCGAAGTAAGCGTGACACTTGAATTTGTGGTTATTTGAATTTCTGAATTAATTTCGCATTAAGCAAATCCTTCGTTGACGTCAGTTACGATCTTACGACGACAATAGAGCTGTTTGTATGTTTGTGAGTGAATATCTGTTTCTTCTGTCTTTGGAGTGTCAACAGGTTTTACATGTAGCCAAATTAAGTCCTTATCGCTCCGCTTTATGATCAAGAATTACTAACACGTCGAAAAGAAGCTCGAACACAATGATATCAAGATCACCTCAGACGGAGTCCAGGTCTTGTTTTGATTTGTGTGGAGACAGTTTCTGTAGCCTTATTCTGAATAGAATCTGAGTATAACAGATTTGTACGTGGTTCTCTGATGTTAATTAAGGGTAAGTATTATTCTACGACTGATCTGAAGAATACTATAAATGCTGTCGTTACTGGTATGGGATTCTAGGAAATACTGACGAATCTTTTGATGATGCTATTGGACATTCCAATTTGAAGGATTGTAATGCTCGTCTCCACCGTACCGAAACAATTTACTTTGAACAGGATATGCTCTGATAGCAAGTCTGAAAACATCTAAATAAGAAAATAGCATAACATTCCAAAACCTCCACCCAGAAAGCTCATACAGTGATACAGTGAATATAAATATTCTGAGAAGTAATGGCGTTGTTACAGCCGTTCTGCTACTAGGAAAAGTGAGATGTCAGGGTGCTGTTGCACATCAATTCCATAAGATAGCAACCAATAGATTTCACTTTCATCAGTAGTTTACGTGTTACAAACTTGGTAATTGCAAAATGTACCAATCATTTTTTGGTAGGCCCGGCATGGCTAGGGCGCTCGACTCGCAATCTGAGGGTCGCGGGTTCGAATCCCCGTCCCACCAAATATGCTCGCCCTTTCAGCCGTGGGGGCGTTATAAAGTGACGGTCAATCCCACTATTTGTTGGTAAAAGAGTAGCCCAAAAGTTGGCGGTGGGTGGTGATGACTAACTGCCTTCCCTCTAGTCTTACATTGCTAAATTAGGGACGGCTAGCGCAGATAGTCCTCGTGTAGCTTTGCGCGAAATTCAAAACAAACAAACAAAAACAAAACAAACATTTTTTTATTAATAATTCTTTGGTCCAGTATTTATACCACGTGCTTAATTTCTGTTAAAATAGATTTATTGTAAGTAATTGCTTTTACAAAGCTGGTTTCGTAACCACAAAGAAAAGTCGATTGTTTGTTCGTTTAATATGTCGCAAAGCTACTCGAGTCATCCCTAATTTTGATGTGATAGACCACAGGGAAGGCAGCTAGTCAACACTAATTCGTGGGCTACTCTAATCGAATAAGTGGATTTGATCGTCACTTGTATAACGTACACACATCCTCAAAGTACAATCGCATTTTTTTACTTTTATGGCGGGAACGGAGCGCGAAACATGGAACTTCGGATCCTCAATCCGGCACGCTAACCATTATATCGCTTTCGGCCAAGAAACTTCAAAAAAGCCCGTGAAATTTCAATGAACCATCAAAAAGTGTAGCTCAATTAAACTAATTCGGAAGGAAAGAATTTAGCAATTCAAAACAAGAAACAACTTATTCAAATTTAAACATTTTGTTGTAAAAGCGAAAAAAAAACACATTAGTATCCTGTTTATCACAATGGTGGTGAGTTACAGAAATCTTCATTAACCATTTGCTAGCACAACTAGAAGCTGGAACTTCAATAATCCAAGTGTTCGAGTTTTAGTATCACGTTTGATCTCACAAACATAGTGGGCAACCCAAGACAAGCTGTGAAAACAAATGCTAGGACTTTCGATGTAAATATGAAGAACTAGATTCCAAGGGATAAAACATATACGTTAGTAAACCAATGTGTTTTCAATGTGGAAAGAGAAAAGTGTATGTAAACAAGAATTATAATTAGTTAATGGAAGTACTGCAAGATGTTAATACGACTGACTCGATACATAGTGACGAGAAACTGGATACCACTCAGGATGAATAGTACAGCACACAATTACAATGGTTAAAAAACAAAGCTATTGTATGTGTTACTACCAACAGTGAAAACAAGAAAATAAAATAGATTGTTAAATATGAAAATCTGACCAAATTTTTCTCATATATTCATTGATTGACTGCAGTTAAGCACAAAGTTACACAAGGGGCTATCTGTGCTCTACCCACCACGAGTATCGAAACCCAGCTTTCTTGCGTTGTAAGTTCGCAGACGTACCGCTGTGCCACTTGGGGAGGGGGAGGGTTCTCGTATACTAAGAAAGTAATCGTTTGCTTACAATGAAGATGCGTATACTTCGTATCTTTAATAGCAACGAAAATTTTTTCTCAGTTTCGAACTTCGAAAATTGAGTATTGTAATATACTTTTTACTACATAAACAGCCCTAATGAGTGATTTATTTAGACACATTCTAAACAAACATGTTTACAAAAATATGTATATTAATACAATGCTAATTACTTGTTGAACAGATCATTAGTATTTAGCTAACTCAAAAACCTCCATGTTGTTCAGAATCGAGGTGCGGTCCTACGCCTTATTTCACTAAATGATATTTGTTAGATACGTTTCTGAATTATTGATCTTGAAAGTATCTTCAAGTATCCAGGATGTGTTCTGCAGTACAGTTCCAGAGACAAATTTGGAGTTACAACCATTATCCATATTTGGAGTTACAACCATTATCCATATTTGGAGTTACAACCATTATCCGTATTTGGAATTATAACCATTACCTGCATTTGGAGTCACAACCATTATTCGTACTTGGAGTCACAACCATTATTCGTACTTGGAGTCACAACCATTATCTGTTGTTATATATTTTAAATCTTTTATTTAAATTAAGATACATCTTTAAAAGGATAAAGCATAAAACATATACACATGTACAAAGGTTGTAAAACCAAACAAAATCTGTTTTTAGTTCTAAGAAAAAGTCAATGTACAAAATGTATAAAGATTATATGGCTGTGAATTAAATGACTGAATTTTCTGTTTGAAATTTTACCTTCTTAAGATTACGTTTCTAAGGTGAAAAAATGCCTAACCAAGTACAATAATAACGTTGAGAAACTGCTTTCGATTTGCAGGACTTCACATTTTTCTAGAAATACATGATTTTACAATCTCACTTTTCTAAGGTTTATCTAATATTCCAAGTGCTATAGGTGGATGTTATGCACGTTTATGTGCTAATTTAATATAAACTGCTTGTAAGTAAAGTGTATTTTCTTCATTATTTTTCCCCATCTGGCATGGCTTGGTGTTTCGGGAACTCGACTCGAAACTGCGGGTTCGACTCCCGTTACCGAACATACTTGCCCTTTTAGCCGTAGGGGCGTTATAACGTGATGGTCAATCACACTATTCATTGTTGTGTAAATATGCATAATTTTTCGTTGTTGTTAGTGTTTGTTATTAAAAATAAAGAATGACAAATTTTGGAGTTTGTTTTGTAAAATTTTCTAATTTAATTTAATATATTTATAGACTTAAGATACAGGGATCGTTGCAAAATGTTGTCTATAGATTCTAAAGATTTTATTTCAGATTGCAGCAAACAATTAACTATAATATAATACCTGTAAAATTTAATGAGCGTGGATTATATGGCGCATTAATCCTCGTGTTTTTACGCTGAAAGAATCTGCTGTTTCGTGGTGTAAATGACATTTTTGTTTTGCCTAACGTACGTTTTTTTCTGCGGTGGTTCTTTCATTTTTTGCCTCTCAGTAGTACAACGGCAAGTCTGCAGACTTATCATGTTAAAAACCGGGTTTCGATACCTGTGGTGGGCACAGCACAGATAGCTCATTCTGTAGCTTTGTGATTAACTACAAAGAAACATGCGGTTTCTCATTTTGTGTTTTGCAATTTTTATGGCCGATTTTTGTGTTTTTTTTAGAATTACATATAAGGGAGGCAACATTTCATTATTCATGAATTTACCTAACTTCCATCCAGGAGACGGGTACTACAGCTAGTTTTGAATAAAATCCAAATCATTTGTGGAACTATGTCCCTATAACACTTGTCTGTATTTGAGGAACAGTTTGTGTTGTTATGATAATCATAACACAATGATTGTGTTAACTTACAACACAACTTTTTTACTGTACATTTATTTGGAATCTAGTCAGTGGTGCAACCTTTCCACATCGTACTTAATTCCTCTTCCAGGTATAACACTGCGTCTAGGAAAAGAACAACTTTACCCGAATTCAACCACAATTCAACCACACTTAAGTGTTTGATTTGAGTCAAAGTCAACGAAGCTGGTCTTGTTGCTATTTTCTGTTACTTTTACACACAATCATGTAATATTTTTAATAGGTTAAATCTGCTAAAATGTTTCTAAATGTGTATAGATTTGCAAAATATTTTTTCACGCCCAAAATTGAATACCTTCATACTCTTTATAACATTCTGATGAGAACTTTAATCTGTGAATCTGTTTGAATATACTTGCTTTGAAAGTACAAGAGATATAAAGCCAAAATTAGCAACCATGTTTTACTTCATTTAAACAGACGGCTAGGCGGTTTTATGTCTTTTTCCAAAAAATTAAAATTAAATAACAACT
Organism: Limulus polyphemus; assembly: GCF_000517525.1. NCBI lineage: Eukaryota > Metazoa > Arthropoda > Merostomata > Xiphosura > Limulidae > Limulus > Limulus polyphemus. Next base: position 456,096 of record NW_013666285.1, read on the forward strand.
TTTCACGTATCTCCCCATGCACCCAATAAGCCTTCATACCAAATTTGGTGTATATCCATCTACAGGGGGCAAAGTAGTGGTAGAAAACGCAAAAACGCCCATAAAAACCGCAAAACACTAAAAGTGTGTATGTATCCCTGCATGGACCTAATGAACCTCCATGCCAATTTTGATGAAGATCCGTCCACACCCTGCGAAGTAGTTACATAGACATACAACATACAGTACTATTATATGTATACAGATACACTGTTGTGTTGTAAAGTCACGTTTTTATTATGTGTATGTAGGTTTTATAAAATTCCACACAAAGACTGTGCGTCAGCCAACACATTCGTTTTGTTAGTTCATAAAGATTGTATTCTTTTAAATTTGGACTTGTTGTTTTTAAAACAGTTTTTTTTTAAATTGTACATTCTTTGTTTCTCATCACTTTAAGGCAGTCTTAGGCGTGAAAACCTCAACGACTGTATGTGGCAAAAGGTCCATTTAAGTTTGTTTGACATCTGTTTTCAGTAGCTCACAAACGTGGTAACCTCAACCTGTTAGGCCTATTTGCTTTAAAATGGTCTTGTTTGTTTTACCATTTGGGCTCTTTGTCTCAGTCTGTCGGTGTTCTTTTGTTTCTAAGTTTGTGTCTACATCACCTTTCTAGGACTTCGTCTAGTGGTGGAGTGCAGAAATTAATTTAGACGCCAGTACAGTAGTGAAGAAGATATGTTCATGCTTGCACACTCATTCTTCAGATGTGGAACTGTGGCACCCGTCAGGATTTTACCAGCCTGACAAGTAGCTTGGTTGACAACCACGGCCACCTGAACCCACTAATCAAAGCCACTAATGTCGTTTCTCACAGCCTGGCCCATTCATTCTGTGTAAACAACATTCTCGAGATGGCTATTAAACCCATTTCTTGTCGACCCGTCTTACCTTTTATATACCTTACCTCGACTACATCAATTTCACCGACGACTACAAAACTATTTTTACAAGCCGAAACCTCTCGCTAAAATATCCAAAAGACTGGTATGTTTAGTTGAACTTAAAGCGCACAAATACGATACATTTTAGCGTATACATAAACATTAATAAATTACATTCCAGCACACGTTCAGACGTTCCTAATTAACATTTCTTGTTGACAAACGCGAATGTTTTAAGTGTTTTCCTCTGTCGATGTAATGGAATGGTGTAGACGATATCACCTCGTATGACAATCTGATGCCATTGAAAGCAAAACAGAACGAAAAAAGAACGTTTTCATTCACGATTATCAATATATATTATTTACTTAAGTTACCTCATATCTTGAAGGTTTGAGAAAACGAGCATTTGTCATTTAACAAATGATTAGAAATATAAATATATATATATATACATTTCCTCGAAGATCTAGTAACTTAAATGTCCGCAGGAATTTGCATATGAAATATACTCATGACCCAAATATTTGTGTTTTAAGACTATACACATTTACGTTTGTTTTACTTTCTATCACACGTTTTCACTGTTGTTTGTGTTTTTCGAGCACCAATATTATTTTCCATTATATGTTTCCACATATCCTTGTATTTTCTAAGTACACTTTTTTTTTTACATAAAATTGAATTTCTCGAGAACTGAGTTTTTACTTCCTTGTATCTTCTGAGTACAACTTTTAATGTGTATTTTCACTTTTCGAGAATCAATCATATCATATCCTTGTATTTTCTAAGTACACTTTTTTTTTTACATAAAATTGAATTTTTCGAGAACTGAGTTTTTACTTCCTTGTATCTTCTGAGTACAACTTTTAATGTGTATTTTCACTTTTCGAGAATCAATCATATCATGTCCCTGTATTTTCCGAGCACAACGTTTTATAGATAGCAGCACTTTTCACGAGCGCTGGTAACATATCTTCTTATTTTCCAAACTACAAATGCCTACATGTCTCTGTTGTTCCAATCATTGCAATGTGATTAATGCTACTCAAATTACTCATCATCATTATTATTATCTTTGGTTTCATCCTGTAAATCTTACAAATGTTTAAAAACGTACGTAATTATGAAAAAAAAAACTCGAAATATGTTGATATTCACAGAGATTTGTATTCGTCAAATATATGAAACTGAGAAATACTTTCAGTTTACAGATTTATACCCTCATTGTTTCAACTTTTCGGAATAATTTTGATACTTTTATTTGCAATGGTTGAAACGTACAGTTCTTCATGCATTTGCGTTAGCCTCCAGCTTTATCCACGAGCCTACATAAAATGACGTGAGATAACCTAAGTAAAGGACAGATATCAATAATCGTGAATGAAAACGCTTTTTTCACTCTATTTTTGTTATGGAGATCTTGCTCAGGTTTTTCGAGGCCTAATATTGTGGTGGTTCTATCATTTTTGCCTGTCTTTGATATCATCCAAATTGTTCTTTAACGTTATTTTTAATTAATTAATTTGTCCATTTTAAATAATCCGTTTGATTCTTCTTCCAAGCTTTCAACCACGTCTATTTTTTAAATTTTCCAACAAACATTTTTAGTTGTTTTTTTTTCTTCATTGGAGTCCGTTTAAAGAATAATACTTTTTTTCTAAGTATATTTTATTTTATATTCAGAATTCTATTTTATGTAAATTATAATAGTTTTATTATTTATTCGGAGTGCTTACATTCGCTTACTTGATTTTTCAACGTGTTTAATCAGCTTTATCGACGTAGCCCTCTTACTTTATTCCTCATCATTAGAAAGAAATTATGTCGTGCATTGATCTTGTATTTTTTTTTCGGAGATTAAATCCTTGTTATGTTGATGCTAACAAAAACCTTGATGATAGAAATATTAGAGGGTTTATCCGTAATTTGTCACCTTCTCATCTACTGACTCCGTTTCTTTAAACGACAAAACCATCTGCAGACACCAAAGTGTGAAAAGATCTGCTTGCTGTGCTCTATAAGTCTCGTGATTAATCACCCATTTCTGACCTTTCAGAAGCAGCCATAAAGGACGGTGGGAAAAACGCCCTCTATAGTAGCATTTATCTTTTCCTTCAGACTAGCTGTCGCCTCCTGAATCGGCTCATCATGGTAAATGAGGAGATGGGACTCGAGGCATATGTTTAGAATTTAGGGATGGCCATGAAAATGAATAATATATTTTTTTTCTTCTAGTCCATGATTTTTTTTGTGTGTAGAGATAAATCAGATTTCACCCTAGCATGTATGGGTGCTAGAATTCTTGGGCTATTATTACAACGTGTAATTTTGTGAAAAAAGCTTTCACTTTTAGCCATAACATTGTGCTGTTTGTGTAGTGTCATATACAGATACGAGAAGAGGTTTGTAGAATTAAGTTTGTCTGCAAAATACTTACTTAAGTTTCCTTGGGAATTTTCTGATTTCATCCCTCTTTTAATTATTACTGATTCGGAATTACATGATAGCTAACGAAACTCTAATTGTGGCTCTTCGTCCTGTGAGCGAATCCTAAAGAAGGAAAAATTGATATCATAAATACAAATGACAGGGATTCTGTAAGTTAACTGTTCAAATTGCGATTCAAATATGATATTAATCGACGAGTAATGCTGGTTTGTCACGAACAATACTTCTTCAATACTAGTAAGATTCTATACATAACTGTGGCTTCTGTCCTGAGTCTAGTCCTTTCGCCTAGGTTATTGTTACGTCTCCGTTCGTTAGTTAATTTTCCGTAAATTCGTTCCGACGAAACTTTAGTGACACAAGTCCTTTCTTAAATAAAACTGGTTTATTCTTTCCGAATACAACTTTACGATACACTTAATTTCAACAGTCGCTCTGTAACAAACGCTATAATTTTCAACGAACTTCTCACGTGCTTAACAATATTCTCTCTGACAGCAGTTCAATTACTCATTACCTCCCAGTCGCTTCGTGGCCGGTCTTATATATACAAGACTAACACATATCTAGTAAATGCTAGGGCATTCATTAAGGAACAGGATATTTCTAGAAACAGGTGGCGTGATACTAGTCACGTGACCTCGCTGACGCAACAATATTGTTACGTCTCTGTTCGTTAGTTAATTTTCCGTAAATTCGTTCCAACAAACCTTTAGCGACACAAGTCCTTTCTTAAATAAAACTGGTTTATTGTTTCCGAATACAACTTTACCATACACTTAATTTCAACAGTCGCTCTATAACAAACGCTATAATTCTCAATGAACGTATCACGACTCAACAATACTCAGTTCAATTACAAACATTGTTCCCGTCGCTTTGTGACCGTCTTATATACACAAGACTAACACATATTTAGTAAATGCTAGAGCATTCATGAAGGAACAGGATATTTCTAGAAGGAGGTGGCGTGATACTAGTCAC
>NW_013666285.1:461453-462436 GCF_000517525.1 Limulus polyphemus
CGCTGACGCAACATTATTTTCTCAGATATGGTGGATAGACACTATATGACAGTCAATTCCACGTCATTCCTATGTTTGTTTGTTTTTTGGGTAAGTCCAAGGCTACAGAATGGGCTATCTCTGCTTTGCCCACCTCAGGTATACAAAACCCGATTTTTAGTGTTATAAGTCTTTAGACTTACCGCTGAGCTATTGGGGCGTCATTCCTATGATACTAAAAAAAAAACTGACACAAGAATTCTGTTTCACTAATGGGTCAAGAGAAAAAGGGTGCTTCGGTGGGTCACTGCCGGTTGTAGTTACTGACTTACTGTAACTCTGGGCTTCTTGATTCGGCAGTCTGGAAGGATTTATTTACGTTTTCTTCCCTACCAAGCACCAGTGACGAGAGAAAAGGCATATAAATCGTTTTCTCTTGTTGAGATGAGGCGAGCGATAAAACGGAGTTTACTCTGCGTGGGACAACACGATGTCACGCGCCAGGTGAATCAATTTTCGAATCACCAAGGGGTGGCTCGTGAGCGTCACAGTTAAATAAACATTTGAGATCTTAGTGGACAGCGCCCCACAGTGGTGAAGGTTTGTATATATATATATTTTTTTTTTGCCGGTGTTTGTTTAAGAAACTGAGTATATGAGTTTTCCTTTTCTGTAAGGGGTGTTTCGGGGACACGATTTAAGGTTGTTTTTTTATTAGCAAAAACGTCTAGGATATGGCATATTATGAGCATACAAAGTGAACTATGTACCTTACCAAAAGCAATCAGACGGCTAAGTGAATTAATGGTCGCTTACATTAAGAAGGGAGTTTTACCTATATGCAAAGTAAATGAACTTAATATTCATGTATTGTTGGAAGCACCCTACTTTTACAGTATCTTAACCAACAGCAATTATCATAGAATTATTAAGTACTTATACGATGAAAATATAACATGAACATAACTAAACCGAAACAAACGTTTTTCACCCTTCCAATTGGT
>NW_013666285.1:463273-467074 GCF_000517525.1 Limulus polyphemus
TTAGTTACTCAAGATTTGTCTTAGTCTTGAGTACGTGATTAGTGTTTGTTTGTAGTTAAGCACAAAGCTACACAAAGGGCTATCTGTGCTCTGCCCACAACGGGTATCGAAACCCGGTTTCTAGCGTTGTAAGTCCGCAGACATACCGCTGTGCCACTGGGGGCCGTGATTAGTGACTCAAGATTAGTCCCTAGTCTTAGCACGTGATTAGTTACTCAAGATTTGTCTTAGTCTTGAGTACGTGATTAGTGTTTGTTTGTAGTTAAGCACAAAGCTACACAAAGGGCTATCTGTGCTCTGCCCACAACGGGTATCGAAACCCGGTTTCTAGCGTTGTAAGTCCGCAGACATACCGCTGTGCCACTGGGGGGGGGGCGTGATTAGTGACTCAAGATTAGTCCCTAGTCTTGAGTACGTGATTAGTGACTCAAATTGTACAATAGTTGAAATTCCTAATACAATGTATGGTTGTAGCATGGAGCTAATCATATTTGCATACTATTAATGCTTTGTTTATTTGTTTCTTTTTGAGCAAAAACTACACAATTGGCTATCTGTGTTCAAAAATCCGATCTTTAGCGTGAAAAGCCTTTATACTTACCGCTGAGCAAATGGGGGGTGGTGGTGGGAGATATAAATAATAGGATTAGTTTATTTGTTTTTAATTAATAGAGCCACTGTTGTGGAAGAAATTAATGATTTAATTTTGGTTGCAAAAAGTAGCGTCAGTAAAGTCTAACCACATATCCTTCAGTTCTTTCACTCGCTAGTCCGAACGTGGCCTAAGGATAGCGACCGAATTGTGAATGCGAGGGTCTATGGTTCGCTTCCCGTTGTCGCAAAATCGTACTCTATAGTTTGGGACTGTGGGTAAGTTTGAGTAATGGTCAAATTCCACTATTCGGTTAAAGTAGCCCAAGAGCGGTGGGTGCTGTTGAACAGCTGCCTTCCCTTTACTCTAAAAGTTAAAAAGCAGAGAGAAGTAGTGCAAATAATCTGTGTATAGCTTTGAATGAATATCTGAAACTAACAAGTAATTCACGCATACATGTTTCTATCCAAATAATTTCTGAATATGCTCGTTAAACTTATTTATAAATATATAATTCGTTTTATTATCAATCTATTTGTATATTGCTAATCAATATATAATTATGTTTTTTAAAGTGAACATATAATTCGTTTTATTATCAATCTATTTGTATATTGCTAATCAATATATAATTATGTTTTTTAAAGTGAGCATATAATTCGTTTTATTATCAATCTATTTGTATATTGCTAATAAACATATGATTATATTTCTTGAAGGTATTGTTGGTTTGTTTTTTGGCACAAAGATGTGCAATAAGTTACCCGCGCTGTGTTTTGCCGCGGGGATCGTTTTCCGAATTCTAGCGTTACAAGTCTTCAAGTTTTACCACCTAACAACCGGGTGACCTTTCAAACTTAAACGAATCAAAAGTAAAAGAAACACCTTGGACGTCTTCAGAGGGGCTACAGTCTTTACTACACAGAATAGTACAATTAACCCATCTGTGATAGGAGGCTGTAATTACACACAATCCAATCGGAGAGAGTAGAAATAAATAAAAAGTGACAAATAATGAAATAAAATGTTTCTGTTTTCTGTTGAAGTCTTCAAAACAGCTTTTTGGGATGATGAGATTTTTGTTACTTCTTTCACTAATTTCATCTTACTTTACAATAGTGACTTTATTTTTGGATGTTGCTTGAAGTCGTCATGCTAAGCATATTTTTGACTTTATAAAAGTACTTTATTAGTTGTTGTTGTTTTTTTTTGGGGGGGGGGCGTTCGAGTAGTCATGCTAAATATATTTTTGACTTTATAACAGTGCTCGTTTTGGTTGTTGGAATCGTCATGTTAAACATACTTTGGACTTTATAACAGTGCATTTTTGTGGTTATTGGAGTCGTCATGCTAAACATCTTTTTGACTTTATAACTGTTTGTTTTACTTGTTGGAGTCGTCATGCTAAACATCCTTTTGACTTTATAACAGTACTTTATTTGTTTGTTGTTGTTGTTTTGTTAGGGAGGGGGGTTGGAGTCGTTATGCTAAACTTCGTTTTGACTTTATAACAGGGCTTGTTTTGGTTGTTGGAATCGTCATGTTAAACATACTTTGGACTTTATAACAGTGCATTTTTGTGGTTATTGGAGTCGTCATGCTAAACATATTTTTGACTTTATAACTGTTTGTTTTATTTGTTGGAGTCGTCATGCTAAACATCCTTTTGACTTTATAACAGTGCTTGTTTTGATTGTTGGAATCGTCATGTTAGACATACTTTGGACTTTATAACAGTGCATTTTTGTGGTTATTGGAGTCGTCATGCTAAACATCTTTTTCACTTTATGATAGTGCTTCTTTTGAGTTTTTAACAGTCTGTTTCTTGTTGTTGTTTTTTTGCTGTAGTCCAAGTGGTAAAACTTTATTTATTTTTTCGATGCATGTAACTATCAGTCATATTCCTGCTAGAATGAGCTTGTTTGACTCGGATGCGGGTGGGCCCTGTGGTAGAGCTTTGGAGTTTGGGAGCCGGGTTCGAATCCATGCGATACCTTAAAATATTCACTATACTTTAAACTGTGGAGACGATATAAGACTGATAATCAATCCCTTAGTATGGATAAGAGGTGTTGTTTGCTGGCTGCCTTCTCTCTGGCCAATAGTTCAAAATTAGGGGCAGCGGCAGATAGCCTTCGTAGTTTTTCTATAAATACAAATACACAATAGTGTTCGACCTCTGACTATTGATATGATCTATTCTCTGGTAATAAGATACATAACTTTCATTAAAGAAATAAAACATTGACGATCTTTTGGTAACATTATATCGATTTTGAAACTGCTTTATTAAACATTTACAATTAAAATATCCAATAATATGTTTATGAAATTACCATATTAGAACATGCGATTAAATTAAGTTTGTGAGTTGATTTTTAAATTTTTCTAGGATAGATAAGTGTTGAGTTTCTGCAATATTTACTACTCTATAGGGAATCACTTATATACATTACTATACGCGTTGGAGCTTCGATTTCTCCTTGACTGACTTATTGTTCGCATTCGGCTTTCATATCAAGAGACAGATAGTGCCACATATTACATAATATTACTTTTGTAAAATAAAAACACCCAATGTTTTTCATAGATCCGTTATTTTTGGCCTTATCTTTATTTTCAATAGTTTTATATGAATTTTTCATCTGAACCAGAGGAAAGACAACCAGTAACGATTATAACGTCTTACAGTTAAAAAAGTATCGTAACTCTAACCTTACGATCCGCAGCCCGGTATGTTAACTACTAAGCCACGTATGGCGCATTTCAAGAGAGTTGAAGCCATAGAATCAATAGAAATGCACCCTTTCATAAGAGAAAGTGTTAACTGCAGTTACATAAGTCATATTACCACAGTCGTTTTAATAATGTTTAAATTACTGACAATGGAATTAGAAAAAATAATTGATAGCAAATAAAATATACCGCTTTTTTATGCTTGTATTATCTAAGATTTTCGTTAAAGGAAATAGGAAGTGGTTTCGTTTCTGTTTAATATTTAAAAAAATATATCATTAACGAAATATGACTGGATTTCAAAAAAAGTAAAACTTTAGAGATAACACATAGAAAACTTCAAAATTTATAAAGACTGACACAAGTTTATGTAAAGTGCATATATAACTAAAAATGGCAACGAAATGTCGCGTTGATTTTAGTTTGTTTGTTTGTTTTTTGGAATTTCGCGCAAAGCTACACGAGGGCTATCT
>NW_013666285.1:468033-478631 GCF_000517525.1 Limulus polyphemus
GGGGCGTTATAATATGACGGTCAATCCCACTATTCGTTGGTAAAAGAGTAGCCCAAGAGTTGGCGGTGGGTGGTGATGACTAGCTGCCTTCCCTCTAGTCTTACACTGCTAAATTAGGGACGACTAGCGCAGATAGCCCTTGTGTAGCTTTGCGCGAAATTCAAAACAAACAGCCATGTTTGTTTTTGAAGACTTACGTCGTTACTCGTTATTAATGGGTTCGCCAATTGCTGCCTATGCATCCCGCAGTCGATATTTATCTGTTCTTTGGCCTACGCTATCTGGGATAACTCGTGTTTACTGTCTGTGACCTACATTCTCCTGATACCAAGTCTTGTATTTTTATGAACTTGATACAAAGTGTCATTATACTTTCTCCCCCCCCCCCATTCACACATACTATCTTGTTGCACACTCTCTTCTTTTTTTTTCTACATTTTCCATGCTTGCCTGTTCTTTGTTTCCTATACTACCTTGTTCATTACTCACCTTTTCCTTTTCCCCCATACTATCTTGTTCATTATTCACTTGTTCTTTGTTTCCTATACTATCTTGTTCGTTACTCACTTGTTCTTTGTTGCCTATACTATCTTGTTCATTACTCACTTATTCTTTGTTTCCTATACTATTTTGTTCCATACTCATCTGTTCTTTGTTTCCTATACTATCTTGTTCATTACTCACTTATTCTTTGTTTCCTATACTATTTTGTTCCATACTCATCTGTTCTTTGTTTCCTATACTATCTTGTTCATTACTCACTTGTTCTTTGTTTTCTATACTATCGTGTTCATTAATCACTTGTTCTTTGTTTCCTATACTATATTGTTCCATACTCACCTGTTCTTTGTTTCCTATACTACCTTGTTCATTACTCACCTTTTCCTTTTCCCCCATACTATCTTGTTCATTATTCACTTGTTCTTTGTTTTCCTATACTATCTTGTTCCATACTCATCTCTTCTTTGCCCTATACTATCTTGTTCATTATTCACTTGTTCTTTGTTTCCTATATTATCTTGTTCATTATTCACTTGTTCTTTGTTTCCTGTACCATCTTGTTCCATACTCATCTCTTCTTTGCCCTATACTATCTTGTTCATTATTCACTTGTTCTTTGCCCTATACTATCTTGTTCATTATTCACCTGTTCTTTGTTTCCTATACTATCTTGTTCCATACTCATCTCTTCTTTGCCCTATACTATCTTGTTCATTATTCACTTGTTCTTTGTTTCCTATACTATCTTGTTCCATACTCATCTCTTCTTTGCCCTATACTATCTTGTTTCACACTTTTCTTTTTTTCCTCTTCTTATTCGATCTTGTTCCTTTTGCATTTTAAAAACAACTATACTTATATTGATTATCGTTATAACCACGCTAATTTAAAACTTTTGTTTGTATTAAAAGCTGAGATAAAAAACATATATATCAAAAAATGGTCATTTCTCCGGTTTTTAATAGACGTCATCAAGACGAACTCTGACGGAAAGTGGTTTGCTTTCGTTAAATGTATTGATTCCACTACTCTTTCGTTACATGTATTGATTCCATTACTCCAGCTCATAGCAGGAAACAAAAAAGAGAATTTAAGGTCTTTCATTTTATAATGACACATTTTCTTTCTTAAATATCGGAAAAATAATAAGTGATAGTCACCTGATTTAGAGTTAATGGGACTTTTTAAATTGACCTTTCAATCAAGCTAATGTTCTCCGAAGCACGCTTATTGTGATTATTACAAAGCGAGTTTGTTTACAAATTACTTACGAAGCATGCAAGCTTCTCGAATCTGGTTGTCTTTCTACTACGTTTTTTTGCCCGTCGCTAAGTGAATTTTCGACACAGAGAGGAAGAGCTCGAATAAGAAGAAACGTGTGTAATAACTGCGTTTTAATATTTTTTTGTCAAAACTCTAAGTATATCGTTTCCGTTTCTTTATATAGCGTTCCTATTTCCTTCATAGCGCTTAAGTCAAGAAACATTTCGGTTATTTTTGTTGTGCGGATGTTAAATGATGTCATGAGTACATATACGACGCAACTAGCACTTGGTGTTTATTAGAGACTTCGAATATAAACTTCGTGCTTATTTCTATCAAAACACGATCCTCTTTATGTGTTTAGCTTGTAATTACTGTCTGAGTTGTAACTATGGGTAGATCTTCTGTTATTAGTTGACGGACGTTTAGCATATTCAAACATCTGCGCAAAAACACTTCGAAAATTAAAATAAGCAATAAAAATTGCTTCATCGCTTTGTTGCAGAATCAGAATTTTTTTTTCAAAAAATGACGTTTTACATCAGAAATTTTATGTTACACGTCAGTGATGGTTAGTCAGGTTTTTACTCAGTCATTATCATGCGTTATAATTAACCCATTATTAGAACTCACATATTTTACCATGTGTTATAATTAACCCATTATTATTAGAACTCACCTATTTTACCATGTGTTATAATTAACCCATTATTATTAGAACTCACCTATTTTACCATGCGTTATAATTAACCCATCATTATTAGAACTCCCCTATTTTATCATGCGTTATAATTAATCCATTATTATTAGGACTCACATATTTTACCATGCGTTATAATTAATCCATTATTATTAGAACTCCCCTATTTTACCATGCGTTATAATTAACCCATTATTATTAGAACTCCCCTATGTTATCATGCGTTGTAATTAACCCATCATTATTAGAACTCCCCTATTTTATCATGCGTTATAATTAACTCATTATTATTAGGACTCACATATTTTACCATGCGTTATAATTAACTCATTATTATTAGAACTCACCTATTTTATCATGCGTTATAATTAACCCATTATTATTAGAACTCCCCTATTTTATCATGCGTTATAATTAACTCATTATTATTAGGACTCACATATTTTACCATGCGTTATAATTAACTCATTATTATTAGGACTCACATATTTTACCATGCATTATAATTAACTCATTATTATTAGAACTCCCCTATTTTATCATGCGTTATAATTAACTCATTATTATTAGAACTCAGCTATTTTATCATGCGTTATAATTAATCCATTATTATTAGGACTCACATATTTTACCATGCGTTATAATTAACTCATTATTATTAGGACTCACATAATTTACCATGCGTCATAATTAATCCATTATTATTAGAACTCACCTATTTTACCATGCGTTATAATTAACTCATTATTATTATTAGGACTCACCTATTTTACCATGCGTCATAATTAATCCATTATTATTAGAACTAACCTATTTTACCAAGTGTTATAATTAATGTATTATTATTAGAACTCACCTATTTTACCATGCGTCATAATTAATCCATTATTATTAGAACTCACCTATTTTACCATGCGTTATAATTATCTTATTATTATTAGGACTCACCTATTTTACCATGCATCATAATTAATCCATTATTATTAGAACTCACCTATTTTACCATGCGTCATAATTAATCCATTATTATTATTAGGACTCACCTATTTTACCATGCGTCATAATTAATCCATTATTATTAGAACTCACCTATTTTACCATGCGTTATAATTATCTTATTATTATTAGAACTCACCTATTTTACCATGCGTCATAATTAATCCATTATTATTAGAACTCACCTACTTCTACAATCAGCACAATAAGTAATTTTTTTTCTGTAGTAACTCAAATAACGCAGTCAAAGTCATGTTATTTGCATTTCTCAGAGCAAATTCTTTAAAGATTTCCAGTAACTGTATTGTTTGTTTGTTTGATAAGCTTCGCGCACAGCTACTCGAGGGTTATCTGCGCTAGCCGTCATTAATTTTGAAGTGGTAGACTAGAAAGAAGGCAACTTAGTCAATACCATTCACCGACGACTCTTGGGCTACTCTTTGCCGACGAATAATGAAACTGACCGTCACATTATAACACCCCCACTGTTGAAAGGGCGAACATATTCAGTGAGGGGATTCGAACTCGCGACTCACATATTTCGAGTCGAGTGTCATAATGACCAGGCTATATTATACCTTCCAGTAACTCTAAGTAAGTGGGCGTGCAGTTATTTTGCACTAGGCCATGCTAGGCCTTCGAGTTACTGTAAATGAGCGTGCAGTTATTTTGCATCAGGCCATGCCAGGCCTTTCAGTAACTGTAAGTGGGTGTGGAGTTATTTTGCACCAGCCTATGTCTGCCTTCCAGTTATTGTAAGTGGACGTGCATTTATTTTGCATCAGGCCATGCCAGGCCTTCCAGTTATTGTAAATGGGCATGCAGTTATTTTGCAACAGGTTGTGCCAGGCCTTCCAGTAATTGTAAATGGGCGTGCTGTTATTGTGTTCAATCACAGTAATTTTGGACAATTGTTCGAACTTACATAACATTTCATCAGCTCAAATTGTCTAAAACCTCTCAACCAACACGACTCCCAAGAACATAGTCAGTAACTTGTAGTTTGAGACTAAAGTACAGAGGAGGTACAGGATCGAGGACTATTAACAACGTAACATCGTTTCTTTAAAAACCAAGCATCCCAACAAACATGAAAATAACTCAATCTGATTCTGGTCACCATATTAAATATTTATCGAAGAACCATTTTTCTCATTACAGTTATGACATTATTTCTAGATTTTATATAACAAAGAGGTACATTATCAATATGAAGATTGTTGTTGTAGTTTGTAGTTAAGCACAAAGCTACACAATGGGCTATCTGTGCTCTGCCCACCACGGGTATCGAAACCCGATATTTGGCGTTGTAACAATATGAAGAAAATAGGCTATAATTTTTCTGAAGAATTGCAAACCAAGACTAAGTTGAGTTTGAAACCATGGTCTTGTTAACCGAGAAGACTGAAAAACTTTAAAGGTTATATCTACGATTTTGGTACTCCTATATCTTACAATTCAATTATCAGTCAACATTCCCGCAAACCGAGAGTAAACCAGTAGTGAGATCATCTTGTGTGTCAAACACAAATACACTTTATTCACAACACACTTGAAATTTTCTGGATTCCTGTATTTGAAAAGAGAGCGACGTTGTTGCAGTCTTGTAGAAGACGCTGAGCGAGTCCTAGAGGAAAGTGCTAGCGCACTTGCTACCTTTCCTCTCTTCCAACTACTAACATGGACTTACTTTATTTCCTGCTCTACATAGGAACTAAATTATAGAGAATTTAGAATACAATATGCTCGTCCTTATCAGCCAATGAAGTGAGACCTGATATTAAATTCGATAGACCCAATAGCTTAGAAGGCTAAAGCACCTGTTCGTAAACAGAAATGCGGATTCGAATACACCAGGTGTTAGCCTTTATTTCCCTAGCAAAATCGTAACACTGCAGGGCGTTTGCCACAACAAAACTCTTCTTTAATTCAAAAACATAATTTGGTGCTTCTAAAGCCAAATTGGCAACAAATGGATTATGTGGTTTATAAACCTCAAGTGTCCTATCGAGATTTCGTCCTTATCAATCAATGAAATGAGAACTGATATTTCCTTTGGCACCCAATAGATCCGGTAGCTTAGTTACCTAAAGCAGGGTTTCTCAACCTTTTTTTTTTTTTGCTCGTGGCTCCCTTTTTAGTTTGATTTATCTCTGTGGCTCCACACTTCGTAGACGCTGTTACTTAGGAAAAAAGTTACTTTATTTCCACACTGTTGATTCATAATATATTTATAATATTATTTTTACAATATTGTATTGTTTTTAAATATTTTGCTTATAACATACTGTTTACTTATACAGGTAACAAATATTCTGTTAATCATTGACATCTTATTCAGTGTACTCCTTGGGCCTGATGAACACTTGAAAGTTTTTGAATGTTTGGTTGCAGTGTGGTCAGTGATAAACAAAGATCACCTCTATTCACAACATCAAGGCGGTTACGTATTTTTGATAGCAAATAAGTCACCCGACTAAAACCATATTCAACCAGATAAGATGTGGGAAAAGCGATAAAATACAACTTTGCCTTCTCCCAGAGCTATGGAAACTTATTAGCTATTTCACTACTTATCCAGAAATAACGTTTGTCACGTTTGAATTTAGCTTGGGCTGTTATATCGCTCTGCAGTTCGATGAGATATTCTTGTAATGTGATGTTAACATCAACCACATTCAACCCAAATGGATCCACCACCCAATCCGGAATTTTGATTGTTACTCGAGTACTAGTCGCGTCTGGTAATTTGACTTCTGAGCTGTGGGGGATACAGGGAGAAGGGAACCTTGAATTCAATTTTAAATTTTAAATATTTTATTTGGGCAGTGAAGTTTCGATGTCCCACTTAGAATTTACTGTGGTCCCCTAATTTTCCGTCATTCACGTGTGGCCCTTAGAAACATGGCGTGGCCTCCTGGAGGGCCATATGGCCCATGTTGAGTACCACTGACCTAAACCATCTTATCGTGTTCGCTAAGCACTATAGCAAGCTCGAGAACATCCCGATCTGAATTTTAAGTTTTGTAGTAATTTGTAACTTTGTAAGAAGGGGTGTTATATTCTCAGATGTTTCTATGGTTCAATAAACCACACCAATCCAGGTATATAGACAAACCGCTTTCGCGCTCTCTGATGGTTGCAAGTTGTACTACTGACAGGTCACGAGTCAGTTTTTTTTATGACCAGCAGCTGCCGGAAGTGTGTTTTTTTCTTTCTTTTTACTGAATAATATTTAATTTTTGTTTTATTTTCTCTGATGATTTGCACTGAATAAAGCTGCTCTTCTACACTTCCAACGTCTGTTTCTGGATCGTTTACATATATAAAATAGGTTAAATGAAGTTTAGGAAAATGATGGTGAAAAACGATTTAAAGTAGTCGATAATTAGAAATAGTTAAATGATCTACAAAAAGTAGTTATAATATTACTAATATTAGCTGAAATTGTGGGAGTTTACTATGGAAGTCCCCTCCCAAAAATAAAACTACGCGATTAAATATACGACTCCATTTTTTCTCTCTCGTCCAGAACGAGAGTTTAATGTTTCTATATTTTGTGAACAAAAGAAACTGTTAAGTAAAAATCCCGTTAATATCACACATTCAATAAACCATCAAAGAGGAATGTTATGGTTTTGAAAAAAACAACAACAAAGAATAACATTTTAGATTTAATCAAAATTCAGGCCTACCTTTCTGTCCACCACAAGTAACTTTCCATAGAGTCTACCGTTTATTACCAGAGCTAATCAGCTGTGTTGGACCTATGGCAAACAATAGAATGTTTGAAATGCTAGTTGCATACAGTAGAAGAAATGAATTGCAGTTGTGTGGCAACAGTGTGGATTTTAAGGCTTAAAGTAACTGGACTGCTGATGAGCTTTACCTCCAAATTGTTGTTTAGTTCATTATAAATTTTAAATCGGGATAGAATTTCATATCTTTTTTTTTTCTCCACCGCAAGAAATTGTCTAGGACATCTTTTCTTCAACAGCAGAACTGATCAGTTGGATTGGAATTTTAGCAGCCGAAGTTAAATTTTGAAATAGTATTCTGATTCTTAACACATCAATACACATCACTTTGATACCACAAATGCTGGGTGCATTTATGATGTTAAAAAATAATACGGATAAGACTAGGAAAACTTTATAAAATGTGCTTAAAACTATGTAACTTGTGTGTAAGGTAGGATTTTCTTTCCTTATCTAAGACGAGTTTAATCTTTTGACTATCACTTCATTATTCATTTGATACCACTCTCAGGTGTATATTCTACACGTTTTAAGATAGTCATTTTTAATTCTTCCCTCTTCTCCGGTGGGTCAATGGTAAGTTTATGGAATTACAGTGCTGAAATCCGGTGTTCGATAAAGAATAGAGCACGAGTTGGAGGTGAGTGGTGTAGACTAGTTGCTTTCCCTTTAGGACAGCTATCCCGCGAATAACTTTGCGCGAAATTCGAAACAAATAAACCAACTAACAAACTCTCCTTGATTCTTCAAAGCACATACGATGGCTAAACTTTGATTGGGGGAAACCTTAACTAACCAAGCCTTCTTGAATTCTTTCACTGAATGTTCAAGGCCAACATCTTAATCAGAAATTTCACAATAAACAACTACCGCTGGACCTAATGTCGAAGATTACTGCCCTAAAAACACTACGAATGTTATTATTATCGTTCAATGTTGATGAAGGAAATGAGATTCGCCTGTAAATATGCCTGTTCTTCAAGATATTTACTTCAATGAGAAACAAGTGTGACCTGACCCTTTATGAGACATGAAATTAGTTTCAGTGACCACTCTCTAAGTTCTAGGGGAGGTTAAAAGGTAGTTCTTGTAAGCTTCTGGTGTTAGTGAGAGCACAAAGAAAAAAGTATTCGAATGCATGATACTCTGAAAAAAAAGGTCGTATGATATATAGTTAAAATTTTGACTAGATAATTTACCATAATTCATTCAAAATAGTTAAGTTTTTTTTCAGTTTTTTTTGTCCAGGTTCGTGAAGAAAATTTAGTGTTCTAACCTTTTTCCATTTTATTCAAATTTAAAATACACACCTTGTTTTCGAACACGAAATTAAAAGAAAAAAAATATTTTGTAAGTAATTGATAAATACACGACCTCTTACTTATTGCTTAAAAAAAAAAACAAATATAACATGTTCAGTCGTTTGTTCCTCGAAGTGTAAGGATAATCGTGTATTTTATTTTCCTCTCCACCGTACGTAAATACTCGTTCATGACTGCAATTATTTACAGTTTGTAGTTGTTGTTTTTTCAAGAATACAGTTTTAAAATACGTTATTTCTCTTTCATATATCTGACCTTATACTTTAGGGCCCGGTATGGCCATGTGGTTAGGGCGTTCGACTCCCCGTTACACCAAACATGCTCGCCCTTTCAGCCGTGGGAGGTGTTATAATGTGACGGTCAATCCCACTATTCGTTGGTAAAAGAGTAGCCCAAGAGTTGGCGGTGGGTGGTGATGACTAGCTGCCTTCCCTCTAGTCTTACACTGCTAAATTAGGGACGGCTAGCGCAGATAGCCCTCGTGTAGCTTTGCGCGAAAATTAAAAAAACAACAAACCTTCAGCCGTTAATTTCTTTTCACCGTTGTTATTATTATTTTGTCTCATTAAAACTTACTAGCAAATTTTTATATACGCATATTGTTGTTTATTCGCGCATGTTTTGTTTTATTTACTACAGAACATATTGACAAATTTGTATAGGACATTTTCCTGAGCATGTGTAGTTTGTTTCTTTTGAACATATTGACAAACTCAAATTCAAAAACAACCAACCAACAATTATACTTTAGTTGTCGTAGCAAACAGCGATTACGTTTTCGTTTGACAATGTTAAAAAAATTCCAACAAAGTGTGGCGAGAATCTGTACTACGAGACCATATAAACATGTAATACTGAAAATGACAAAAAAGTATTGGTCGGACGAGGCGTGAGATGAAAAGACCAACTTCCCACACGTCGCATGACATTGAGTTGTCTCTTATTCACGTTTGAGGTGAACAAATTTCTAGTAAAAAAAATATGATTTTCCTTAAACTGAAGAACTAAATTCAGACACAAGATTAAACGTACCCACCTACAGTATTTTCAGTGAGACTAAATAATATACTTTAGTTAATGAATATAAAATGCTATTGAGACACGGATATTTCTTATTGTGAGCTAAATTAAAAAAAAAACAACCTATACCGAGTAATTTATTTCTGCAAGTACTTTAGCATTATTATATTCTTACTCAAAGCTTATGTCTAAAACATATTCTCCAGGATAAAAACCGGGAGCTCCCCAGTGGTTCGGTGGTAAGTCTGAAAGCTTGTAATGCTAAAAACTTGGTTTCGATACCCGTGTTGGGAACAGCGCAGATAACCCATTAGAACTTTGTGCTTAACAACACACCAAACAAATAGGGGCCTTGGTTAAAATGGAGTTTTTTTTCGAGTGCCAAGCTAGCTGGATTTGAACTTACAATAAAGATGGTGTTTCTGTGTTAAACGAACCATTCACGCCCTCTTCTGGCAATTTTGGCTAACATAGATTTACAGAATGCTCGTAAGTTCTATGTTAGGCTAAAGGTCTTGATTGTTGTTACTACTGGGAGGAAGATTTATGAAGCTAGCGCAAACAAACAAATATTACCGTGACTGCGGCTTAGATCTTCGCTATGATTATTACCTACCGCTCTATTTCACTTTGTTAATGTTACTGCGCGAGCATCCCGCCGCCTGAGTGCGTGCCGCGTGCCCTGGGGATCGGATCACCTTAGTCCCAGTTGAAACACAAAGGTTACCAGTCTACAGGTTAATATATCATAATTTTCTACACCCACATTACAGTATTTTCTATTTTAACTTTACACCTACAAAGCACAGAAGGATGGAAAAGCCGCAGGCTTACAAGAGACTGGAACTGAAACCCCCGTTATATTGAATAATGGGGGATTTTAATTTGTTTACTGGTTTATCAATTAACTCGTCGTCTTTTAGAACAGCTTTAACATATCTCTTGTGCCCGGCATGGTCAGATGGATAAGGCGCTCGACTCACAATCTGAGGGTGGCGGGTTCGAATCCGCATCCCACCAAACATGCTCGCCCTTTCA
>NW_013666285.1:479498-483309 GCF_000517525.1 Limulus polyphemus
ATTAATATATATACTATTGGTAGAAGATGATATTGTTACTGTTTTTTATACATTGTTGTTACAGAGTTGTACTGTTATTAATATATATACTATTGGTAGAAGATGATATTGTTACTGTTTTTTATACATTGTTGTTACAGAGTTGTACTGTTATTGATATATATACTATTGGTAGAAGATGATATTGTTACTGTTTTTTATACATTGTTGTTACAGAGTTGTACTGTTATTGATATATATATATATATATATACTGTTGGTATAAGATGATATTGTTACTGTTGTTTATACATTGTTGTTACAGAGTTGTACTGTTATTGATATATATACTATTGGTAGAAGATGATATTGTTACTGTTTTTTATACATTGTTGTTACAGAGTTGTACTGTTATTGATATATATACTATTGGTAGAAGATGATATTGTTACTGTTTTTTATACATTGTTGTTACAGAGTTGTACTGTTATTGATATATATATATATAATGTTGGTAGAAGATGATATTGTTACTGTTGTTTAAAGAGCTTGACTGTTGGTACAATATGATATTGTTAGTGTTTATATACACTGTAGATGCAGGGTTGTAATGTTACTACAGGTTGATATTTTTACTATAACTGTTACAAGCCTATACTGTTAATCATGTATGTACACTCTTGCTATAGGATGATAATGTTAATGTTTAGATACACTGCTAAATGTATTGTACTTTGTCGGTAAGATTGTTCTGATTTGTACACTGGTGTTATAGGGTTAATGGAACTAATATTTGTATACCTTGTTGGTATGGTTACTCTTGTTTATGCGATGCTGGTGAAGGGTGATACTCATAACTTAACGTTTGTCCCGTAGTGTATTATAATATTTTTAGGTCTTACTGCTGGTAACAAAAAGATACTTTTTTTACCAGTGTTTAAAGGCTCCTGATAGACAGTAAATGTATTTACTTATGTATACACAATACTGATGCAAACGGATAGCCCGCCTGGTGGGTCAGCGGTAAGTTACGGACTTACAACGCTAGAATCGGGTTTCGATTCTCTCCAGTAAATAGAGCATAGAGCTCATCATTTACCTTTGTGCTAAAACAAACAAACAAACTAACTTATTTACTGTTTATTTCACAATACTCTTTTTCATTCTTGAACACTGCTGATAGAATCAGAGAGATAAAATTAACGATTTATATGCTGATGATGCAGGAAAATACTTATAAATTTGTTTTTTACGCCATTTGATGATGATGAAAACAGTCTTCACTACGAAATATTATTTCAATTAATAATGGTTACGTTTATTGATATTATAAACTTGTGGTTACTTTAACTAATTTCGTACTAGTGGATAATTTCAGTGATATTATACACTGCTGTTTTTATTATTATTGTTGATATTATAAACTGCTGGGTACTTTACTCCATTATTTATTGATGGTTACCTTTACTGATATCATAAACTAGTGGCTACTTTTACTGATCTTATACACTGCTAGTTGCTTTCACAAATATTATACATTGTTGTCCTGGCTACTTTCACGGATATTATATGCTGCTGGCTACATTTACATATGATATACTGCTGGTTGCTTTTTGTTAATTTCTACACAATTGGAACCACCAGTAATATTACACCGCTGGTTAATTTTACTGAAATTATAGATTGCCGGTACCTCTACTGATAATATACACAGTACGTTTACGACAAGTTTGTGTATGAATATAGCACATAAACAAATATGTATACATATATAAGAGAATAATTTATTGGAGCAAAAGTAAAAATAAAGAGGAGAAAACAGCCAGAGAAGGAAGGAAAGAGGACAAGATCTCAATATGCAGATTAGATGGCAGAAGTCAAGTGTTTGTTCACCTGATATGGATGGGTTAGACAGTATGCAGCTGGTAATGAGATCAAAGTAGATAATACGTTTGATTATAGGCACATATTAATAACTACTGAGCATGTTAGTCTTAGAGACGAGACCATGAGAATAATCCAAGAGAAATGGAAAGTTCATACAAGGTTAATATATGTATATTTATATAGTAGAACATATATATCTATACAGGGCTGTAGTCAATTTATATAATATATATATATATACAGGGCTGTAGTCAGGACATTCAAAGTGGGATGTGTTTATAGTGACTCAGACCATAAATGGAAGTGTTTGGGGATTCTAACCCACAAGAAAAATTTATAAAAAAGATAGTGACATAATGAATTTTTGAGTATCTGTAAACACAGTTATGTGTTTTTACATACAAAAAATAGAGAGATTCCCATGGAGCAGTTTAAGTTAAAGTCAAATAAAAGATTGTATTGGTCGCCAATAAAAAGAGGGTTCATACGAACCACTCACCCCCTCCCCTTTCATTTCCCTTCAACCTTCCCTGATCAAGAACATGTTTATATTTCTGTCTTTTAAGATATTGGTGTGAGTCTCCAGAATCGCAAGTATTGTTATATAGAACAAGTATCCTGACAAAGCTTGCTGTCCATCAGCTAAAAATTTGATGATATTCACGTGTATCATTCCCTCGCTTAATTATATATCTACCAATTAAGATGCTTTATTCTGACATGCAATATTAGAATTTTAGGAATCACGGTTGAATGAAAACGTGTTTTGTTTATTGAATAATGTGTGATCATAGCTTAATAATTGAAGTTTTGATCTTGACTGAAAACTGCATATCTTTGTGGCTGTAATTAATTTTGTATGGACTTGAGCGTAAGTATTAACCATTACAATGATACTACTGCTTCCTACCATAACCACGTTTATCTGTCTGTCATTTTGCTATTTATCGGTTGCTAAAAATCCAAAACTCATCCGAAAACAAGAAGGAAATTGTTATTATAGAAACTGTTATATATATGTGAGTGTATGCAACGCGTGTTCTTTCTTTAGGTTCGCTGCACGTTTTTATCTTTTTTTTTGCGGTTTACCCGCATAACGACCATTCCCAGTTGGCCCAACTTCCTGCCAAGACTTCCCATAACCCCCCTTTGAGAAATAACTGGTAGTAATGACAAACTGGAAATCTTCAGGGAGACTGTCAGCTTTCTAAGATGTCCCTTTCCTACTGTTTTATTAAGGAAGTAGCAAAAAGCAGATTGTTTTCTGTCTCCATATGCAGTTGGAAAATCCGGCCTCTTACCTTCTCCCTGACAACCAGGCTTAGCTATAAGTACAATTTAGGACATTTCAAAACATCCCTGACAAGATAATGCAGAGATGGAACTATAAGACTCTATGTTCCACCCGGGAAGGGGGGGGGGAGAAACCATTTTGTGGCGTCACAAGGTTTTGACTACGATCTTTTATGATCAGCTGACACTTACTTGTTTTCCACGTTGCCATGGGATTAGGTCTTGATAGCCGTATTAAACCAGGCTTTGTCACAACCTAAGGGTAGAAATGAGAATGGTTGTTGCTTGTTTTTATTGTTTTTTGAAGAAGTAGTTCCGATTCCTACAAACAGCCCATTTACCTCAACATGCCTTTACATAAATAAAAAATATGTCTAGGGAAACGGAAACTAATTTTTTTTATAAAGTAAAAATTCTTGCTTTAATATGCGCTGTAAAGACATAAATAAATCTCAAATATATTTTTTTTTATAAAGGAAATCTTTATATATTAAAAAAAATGATAATTTTAACATTTCTTTTGATATTGCTATCCTAATTATATGCTGGATTTATATTAATAAGATATAAAAAATTTCCAAAACTAAAACACGTATTTGTATATATTGTTACGTCTCCGTTTGTTAATTGATTTTCCGTAACTTCGTTCCGA
>NW_013666285.1:484309-486328 GCF_000517525.1 Limulus polyphemus
GTTCGAGAGGTGGCGTGACACTAGTCACGTGACCTCGCTGACGCAACAATATATATTTTTAAAACGTTTACTAAGAATAGGTTATTTCGCCAATATTTGCAAGAAAGAACGATACTTTACACCTTGTTATTTAGTTAACGTACTGATTTCGGTGAGGCGCTGTAAAAGAAACTATGTCTCTGTAAACATTAACAGTTGCCAAAAATAATCGACATGCATTTTGACAAGTGTAAACAGACCGGGACAGTTTGAGTCTGATGTAACGTTTAAGACGCCTTTTCACACCCGACTTCAACTTTCACCGTCATTCAGATAGACAGTATGTTCAACATAATTCTGCATATTGCCGGTGGGCGGCACATCTGGTAATAGGCCCTTTTGAAACTTATCGGTTGACAACTACTTATATCCTTATCTAAAAAAAGAAACAAAATTGAAGAAATCTGTGCTGATTGATAACAGTTCTTGAGAGTTGTCGAAAACATGAAAGTTGCATTAGGACGAACAAATTTTGAACATAACACAGAAGCAGGTATGATGACTCTAACGTCCGCAAATAAATCAAATGTCACTACGTAATAGGTTTTCCAAGTGTTGTGTTAAAGGTGAAATGATGAAAATTAGCGTTACCAAGTGATCGAGATTTCTAATATTTGTCTATGTAGTCAGCTCTCTCTTGCTTACATTTTACATCTGCTACGATAATAAAGTTGGTATTACAGTTGTCAGTTCTTTACTTGTTTTATGATTTGGAGAAAATTATTTATTTTTGTCAGAATGCAAGTACGTCTTTTTCTTTCAATCTATTTCTGAAAACGTTAAATATGCGAAATTTCCAATTGTTTTGCAATTATAAGGTGTTGTTTTGGATGCAACTAATAATGATACTTCACCTCATAGTCAAATACAGAGAAGAACGCATAAGCGATGGTGGGTTTGTTGAACTAGATTCTAGGGTTCAGTTACACAGTTGTAGGCTAAGTACATTTCTTTGACAAATGTAGTTATGATACGTTCATGTGTACCTCCACTTGGCGTCATAGGATTGTTAGAAGTGTTAGCGTATTTTGTATCTCTTTGTTACAGCGCAAAGCTACACAATGGTTACCTGCGGTATGCTCGTTGTAAGCTCTATCACAGAGACTCTAAATTTGCTATTATATAAATTATAGTAATATGTATGGAAAACATATAAATTAGTCACAAAAAACATTTCTTAATGAATAGGCTGACCCCAACAAACTCAAACGCCGAGTTATGCTGTAAGTCGAGGCAAGAATGTGGCTTTGCTTTGACACAATAGATCGCGTATCATTAGAATGGTCATCCACCTTAAATGGGCATAACTTTTAAGACAGCTTTTAAATACAAACGTGAGTATATTTACTAAACAACATGTTTTATGTCCTCGCCCTGACGACAAAGAAATAAATGTTCTCACAAACTTCGGCAACTCGTGACAGAAGGTCAAAACTGGGTCGTTGTGATGGTATTTTTACCTACTATCAGTAGATAAATACCTATACCCTGTCATATTGTCGCTACATTTACCTGGCAGTATGAAGCAGACATCGTGGCAATGTGGTGCTACCTTTACCTAGTGGTAAAACACAAAAATCGTGACGTGTTGCTGTAATCGTCTTGCTATCAAGCCTAGCCACCCATCTATAACTGAATTTTCTAAAATGTAATATTTAAACTTGATGTGTTATTTCAAGTTTTAAGTTGCCTGTTACAGTTTATCCTTGAATAGTATAGTATTTTAAACTGTAAAATTGAACAATAGCTTGTCTGTGTTTGACCATTATAAGCTAGGAAGGTAAAATGATTAGTTGGTTTGTTGTCTGTGCTTGACCATTATAAGCCAGGAAGTTAAAATGATTAGTTGGTTTGTTGTCTGTGTTTGACCATTATAAGCTAGGAAGGTAAAATGATTATTTGGTTTGTTGTCTGTGTTTGACCATTATAAGCTAGGAAGGTAAAATGATTATTTGGTTTGTTGTCTGTGTTTGACCATTA
>NW_013666286.1:0-22743 GCF_000517525.1 Limulus polyphemus
AAAACAAGACTTAACTACAAACAAACAAGATGTAATTACAAACAAACAAGACTTAACTACAAAAAATTAGACTTAACTACCAAAAACAAGACTTAACTACAAACAAACAAGACTTAACTACAAAAACAAGACTTAACTACAAAAAACAAGACTTAACTACAAACAAACAAGACTTAACTACAAAAAACAAGACCTAACTACAAACAAACAAGACTTAGCTACAAAAAACAAGACTTAACTACAAAAAACAAGACTTAACTACAAAAAAACAAGACTTAACTACAAAAAACAAGACTTAACTACAAAAAACAAGACTTAACTACAAACAAACAAAACTTAACTACAAACAAACAAGACTTAACTAGAAATAAAAATAAACTCCCTATATAGACTTCTCGTTTTAGATCGGAAAGAATAATTTTCATTTTATACAATAGTAATAATGTTTGACCATTTTCCATTCATTTTAATCTTGTCCATATTCGTTTCATTCCGTTTTGAATATGACATTGTGTCTTTATTCTTCAGAATAGCAAAATTAATAAAATAATATAAAACATATGTGTGTGTGTATGTATATATATGTCTATGCGTTTATTTATATATATATATATATATGTATATGCGTGTTTGTGTATATATGTGTATGTATGTTTATCCATATATTTGCAGTGGTTTACATATAAAGTGTAATTCTTTCGTGACGGGCCTGATAAAGTTGGTGCACTTTCATCCCAACTGCAATGTACCACGACAAGGGAGCTATCAGACAACCGACCAAATATAATAAGATTTCAGCTCTTCGTGCTGACTCGACAAACATTAGAAATGAAAATGCACGAAAACAAAGCGAGTAAATAGATCCAGTTGTTAAGTAAAGTTGAACAGGTGATTCATCAGAATGGAAGAGATTACTGCAGTAGGCGTTAGCTCATGTCGAACATGGTGTATCAAAAACGTTAGAAGAGAAATTGGAAATTTAAATAAACTGACATTCGAAAGTTTGACAGGAAGCGAGAAAGGACAAAGTCACTGCACTAGTTTATAATGCTTTTGATTGAAGATACACAGCCATTAAAAAAAAACTGATGAGTCTATAGTAAAAAAAATCACAGGAAAGGTTAGGACTAAAAGAAAAAGGGGAATCAGAACGAACAATAATGACATGCCTAGCAACTTCATAAGAATAGCATAAAACTCAGTTTCACAAAACTTTTTTCTTAAAATGACAAATTGACTACAAAGAAGTGAAGCATTAGTTGTTAGAGAAAATAAAAAGATCGCAGGCTCAAAAAAAAAAAGAACAGAGTAGAAGTATTGGAGAAAACAGAACTTAATTCTTTCTAGAAACATTGGACTTCTTATTGAGATCCTTTGAAAAAAAATTGCTCATGGACATGCTGTTGACGTCTCATTCTTTTTAAGGGCGCCCTCTTTGGATCGATATTAGGAAGACTTGATTAAGATGATTTTATTGTTCTCAACACTATTTCCATTGTCTCTTAACAAAAACTAAAAAATAATTTTTTTTTATTGCTACTGGATCAGTCTTTAGAAGACTTGGATTACTTATCCTTGCACAATATCTTCTTCCGTATGGGACGTATCTAAAAAAGTGGTCATTAGATTTTTTTCCTTATCATGCTCTGAGAGGAGCAAATAATCTGATTTCTAGCAGAAAACATTTCGCTAGTGGTTAGAAATTTTAATCCAACAAAATTTAAATAGATATAAAGGCTTGATCATAATTTATGTTCATTAAAAAAATCAGTAAACTGATTAAGTTTATTTTATTTGGTTCTCTAAATTTTTTACTGATATCCCTAGCGAATTGCTAGTAATGAATTAAATAAACTTAGATATATATATAAGATTTTATAAGATTGCAGTTGATTTAAACTCTTTTAACTTACATATCAAATGTATTACTCTCCTCAAGTGAATTCACAAACTTAAATTTCTTGCTATCAATGTTTACTGACGAAATGTTCTATTGAAGAACATATACAATTTCGGATAGTTATTACTCACTTGCCATCTAGTGACTAACGTTGAAACTATATTTTAATTCTTGTTACCTCCTTGTCATTCTGGAAATCGGTTTTTATTTTATGTACTTATTGCCTTATTAAATTATTTGAAAGTTGCGGTTGCTCTAGTATAATAGGTGCGGAAATTTTATTATTGTTATTGATTTCTCCTGTCATCTTGTAGTAAATATAAATCGTTATAAAAGTTGGTTATTTTTGCTTCCTCGGCTGCTTTGATGTTTATACGGATCTTTTGTTTATGCCTTGCTTTCTCTGTTTCAAATGTTTTAGTTATTTGACATGAAGCTAGAATTCCTATGTTAATATTAGTTTCACAAGAATTACATGTATTTATAGTATTGTTAATTAAATATTTTTATTGTAGATCATCCAAGTTTGCATTTGAAAGCAGATATATTTTTCAATTATTTTGCACGCGTAACCTTATGTATAAATTTGATGTCAAAGCAATTAAATTTAAATTTCAGATAGACATATAGTTAGATAAAGTACTTTAAAAAATTATTATCTCCTAGATATGAATATATTATCTCTTATTCTGCTTTTCAATTTCAAATGTATCTTGCAATTCATTCCATTTCATGTTCTTATCTGTTAACAACGATCAAAATATGGCATTATTTCCGTCATATGTAAGCACATGTTATACATAAGAAAACACAGAAGTATAAATATTTTTCTAAAGGCAAATTCTCAAAAATTGAAGGTGAGTAAAATACCTTTTATAAAATTTTGAACAAAATAATCTAAAATGATTGTGTAACAATGAACTTACAATGTTACAATAATCCTGTTTATGCGACATAAATAAGATGCTGTTGTACACACAAGTTACCAAAATTATTTTGTTTGTTTGTTTGTAATTAAGCACAAAGCTACACAATGGGATATCTGTGCTCTGCCCACCACGTTGTAAGTTCGCAGACATACCGCTATGCCACTGAAGGCACCAAAATGAAATCAGAATTATAATCTGATCTGGAAATGCAATAGTGAGAGAAAATGTTTAACATATCAAATAATCTTAAAATGTTAAGAAGGTTCAAACGTAGATAATTGTATAATTTAGAAACGTAGTTATTCTACTAAATTTCGTTATATATTCTGGAACTTATCCATAACAATACATTATAATCAATTCAAAACACCGCATTTCAGAAGCCTTTATACACATTAAATCCACGAAGTAAACAATTCTGTTAGTTTTATTTAACGATACGGTCTGGTTAAGCGAAACTAAAACCACAGTTATTGCGATTATACTTTCACTCATGTGAGGCTCTTTTATAAGTTTACAATACTGTAAAAATAAATAAATAAATATATACATATATATTAGCAACATAAATATATACATAGTTAGAATACTTGTTCTTAGATCTTATAATTATTATTTGTAATTTTAGCATTTCGTCGACTATTTACCACTACAGAAAATACAACGGCAATTTGTCAGTATCAGGGTTTGAGCAATTGATTGTGTTAACTAATTCTGACAATCTGTTGTTTAACACACTGAGCACAGTTAACAGGAAATACTAAATAGATACTCGAAAAGTCTTGATAGAAATGAATAAATATCCTATAACCAGAGCACTTTCAAAAGGTAGACCTTTCTTCTTCAGGGACAAAAACTTGAAATTCTTCAATCTACGTGTTTTTCTAACATCATGTAGATACTCGTACGAATACCCATGAGAGATATTATGCATGTTTTTGCATCCTAGAGGGTATAATCTGATTAAGACATAGAACATAAATCTCTTGGGTTGAAGTGTAGTTTTTTCCTGTTTATGTTATTTTGGAACTCTTAGTGTATACAGTCTCAAAATTTGACCTCGTTTTATAGTATCCAAAAAACAACACTTAGAATACAAGAGCATTGAAAACGTTGGAGATATTCACCAATTGAGTTTTCCTTACTGTGTTTCTTTACACAGACTTCAGACACATGTGTGATGTGTTGTATCAAAAGGAATCGTTCTAAAGTAAAAACGTACATTATTCTAGGATTTTCTTTTGAAGCAAAACAAAATGTATTATAATTATGAATAGGATTATTAATTCCAGAAATTATATCTCAAAAACAAAGCGCAAAAAATTAAAGATTAAAGACACAAGAGTTGTTATAATTGTATTTAAGAATAATTAGTTGATTATTTGTCCCCGAAGTTCGATTCCAGCGGAGAACTCAGCAGATAGCACAAGTTGGCTATGCTCTAATACAAACAAACACTTAAATGACATTTACCACGTATAGCACGTTCTCAGGATTATAGTTTTTTTTACCTATTTGTGTTCAAAGCACATATAAAATACTTGAACAACACTTACGCTTAAAGAGAATTTTAATGAACTGACGTTGACACATTCCAATTTGAAAATATGTTTAGAACCTAATGCAAGATCGAAAAATAGAAATAAAATATAAAGAATAGCATAAAAGTTTTTAAATGGTACAAAAACAGTGCAAACAATTTATTTATTTTTGGTGTTATAAATTAATTTAGCTTTACACTGTAGACAAAATTAAAGTTAGGCAAAATGGATTAGTCATCTTCGTTCTTTCACGACACTTCAAAGCTGTTAAGTTGCTGTTCTTCTTCAAGGCTATAGATTGCTCCTTACATTTGTAATCTAGCATTGCACATTTAATATACCCAAAATTAGTTTATCTGAATATATCTGAACCATTCTTTATCATAAAAACGATCTAAATTCCTTAATTTTTCGGTTTATCAGAAATGTAAATAATCGCTTTGATCACATGCCTTCTTCTCTCTGCACTGATGAATGACCACTGTTAGTCTTGTCTATATTATGCTCTGGATCTTGAACTTTTACTTTGGAAGTAATTGAAATGTCTGTGCTACAAAACTGTATCCTTGGTCTTTCCTCCAAATGTTGTACCTGGTTTCTTATGTCTGGCCAACTTTTCTTACTTATTGTGAGCTAAAATATATTTTTACAGCTAGAAAACTAGATGGCGCCACCAAGTTAGAAATATCATTGAATAATTATTTTTTTTTACTTAAAAGTTGTGTTGTCCAAATTACATGTAAACGTTTACGAGAATGGGATTAGGTTTTAAGTTAAGCACAAAGCTACACAATGGACTATCTGTGCTCTGCCCACCACGGGTATCGAAACCCGTTTTAAGTCCGCAGACACACCGCTGTTCCACTGAAATAAATTGTCAGTGTGTATCTTTTATCAAACGTGATACTTTTAATTGTGTTTCAAATATATTTGAATTTTCTGTTATGGTCTGTAAACTGTACGGAATGACTTTACTGCTATGATTTGGTAAACTGTAGGTAGTGTCTTTATTGCTATGATCTGGTAAATCATATGGAATGAATTTAATACTATGATCTGATAAACCGTATTGAGTGTCTTTACTGCTATGATCTGGTAAACTGTATGGAGTGTATTTATTGCTTTGATCTGGTAAACCATACGGAGTGAATTTACTGCTATGATCTAATAAACCGTATTAAGTATTTGTACTGCTATGATCTAATAAACCGTATTAAGTATTTGTACTGCTATGATCTAATAAACCGTATTAAGTATTTGTATTGCTATGATCTGGTAAACTGTATAGAGTGTACTTACTGCTTTGATCTGGTAAACCATACTGAGTGAATTTACTGCTATGATCTAATAAACCGTATTAAGTATTTGTACCGTGTGATCTGGTAAACTGAATGGTATGTCTTTACTGTTATGATCTAATAAACCGAATGGAATGTTTGTACTACTATAATCTGGTAAACTGTATGGAGTGTTTGTACTGTTATGATCTAATAAACAGTGAATTGACAAAGAGGCGCTCTGAGTTAAGTTATGAGGAAATGGTTATAAAGTAGAGCGTGACGCAGCTAATTACACGACGTGTGTGCTCTTTAAGACAAATTATAAACAATGACCTTTAAAAATCTTAAGTGAATAATAGTAGCTTCAAACAATCAATTTTAAATCAGTACTGCCTTTTTTTTAATGGAACCTGTTTGTACAATATACAGCTGTGAAATTTTTGAACAGCATTGACACTACGAAGGAGTTGTACTTTATACTGAAAAAAAAGGCTTAGAAATATTAACGCTTATATATTATAGTGCACAATTTATAACTACTATTGAAGTTAAAAGAATGTAGTTCCCACTTTTTATAACCACTCTTTAATGTTTCTATGTACTGATTCTTAAACGTTTTATGTATATGTACAGTATTGGAAACAGTTATGGAAACAATGAATACAATGGGTATGAAATGAAAGTATTATGGGATTGCTCCCCTTCTATTGTGTGAAAATGAACTGCATTAGAATACAGTCATGTGCTCATAGTTTACATTGTGAATGGCTGTCATCCAACCAATCAGGTAGTGCCACATAACAAACGTGTAAAAATACAAGTGCCAAACTGAGGCAAATTTCTGGCTTCAGTAAGATCTGAACGAAAACTTTGAAGAAGGTACTCGAAACTAGTATTATTAAAGCGTACAATGTAATAAACCCAATCTCTGAAAATATGTGATATTATGTTATGTAATTGAGTTTTGTTTGTTACACAAAAATCCAGTAGAAATATTACCAATGAAGTAGCTGTCAGCACAGATGTGAATGTTACCTCACAGAACAGTGACATACAAGTGGCCTCTGTAGATATGCATCTGTTGAGAAAGGTGGTTAGGGCACTTGCCTTACAATCTGCGGGTTCGAATCTCCGGTACACCAAACATGCTCGCCCTTTCAGCCGTTGGGGCGTTAAAATGTGACGGTCAATCCCACTATTCGTTGGTAAAAGAGTAGCACAAGAGTTGGCAGTGGGTGGTGATGAATAGCTGCCTTCCCTCTAGTCTTACACTGCTAAGTTAGGGACGGCTAGCGCAGATAGCCCTCGTGTAGCATTGCGTGAAATCCATAACAAATAAACTGTTCAGGTGTGATAACCATAACAAAAGGTTTAAATGGCTATCAAACTTCAAACTATTGAATTAAACAAAGCTGGAAGGCGATGCTCTTTGAAGATTAATCCGAATTCAAACTGTATTACAGAACAGTATTACGGTTATCGTACATCATCTACAGTGAAGCATGCTGGGAAATCAGTACAAGTGTGAGCTTCGTCTCAGCCAATTTCTATCTCAGTAACCCCAAAGGACGATTTAGTCAGATCATTTTGTTTTACTGAGCCAAAGCAGCGAAAGGCATTGGTGATTGACGTTAATGATTTGGAGAAGTCAATAAATTACTTTCATGTAAAAACATAAATTATCTATTACATTAAATTACAATTCAAACAATTATTTTTCAATTTGTAACAACTGGGCCATTTATTAAAACAACAGATAAAATGACACACTAGAAGTTTAATAAATAATGATGACATTGAAACAAGGCTGGAATTCATTTGCTCGTCTAGTCAGCTATGAAGATCTCTTTAAGTTAATTACGGTTTCTTTTGGGTGTGCCCCCCAGTGGCACAGCGGTATGTCTGCGGACTTACAACGCTAGAATCCGGGTTTCGATAGCAGTGGTGGGCAGAGCACAGATAGCCCATTACAAACAAAGCCTCTTTTGTGACACCTTTATATATAAACCTCGCGATATTAGCATTCGACATATATAAAGTTTAAAATTACTAAGGTTTTGCACTGAAATTATTGCTTGCTTTAGCTTTATTAGTAAATATTAGCTTGATTATCTTAAGCTCTAATAAATTGTTGTTTGTCGTAAAAATATTTTGCTACATTAAAATATTGTATCTTTATAATATTTTAAACTTGTTTGTATTGTTTAAAATATCTAATAATTATTATTATGATGTGTTTGGAATATTTATTTCTTATTTTATGCACGAGTTTAACAAATATTACTCTACTGTTTATGAAAAGTCAACACTGTTTACTCTTTTCTGTGTAAATACGAACAATCATTGCTTTATTGTTGTTCAAAGTGTTGAAAAAATATTTACTTTGTTCTGTTTTAAAGGACAGCATTTTTTACTAAACTGTGTTCGAATTTTTCAGTATTATTTTCTCTGAGTCTATAAAATCCAACATTTATCAAATATTTTCAGCAGTCGTTATTTGCTGTCTTTAAAATATTCATAATTTATTCCTTTATTAGGTACAAAATGCTTATTATATGTTTCCAAGTTATCTCATAATTTTCATTTATTACTTTCTTACTTAGGTGATTATACTTCGTTACATTGAATACAATGCATGCTCCTCCTGCTATTTCTCCTAACAGGAGCATCTAAGAAGAAAGTAAGTTCTGACCACTTTCTACGGACTTTGGGTTTACCGGAAATGTACATCACAAATGTGAAACTCATGTTAGTTTCTTAACATTAATTGGAAACATACACTCAAAAGGATGAAACTATGGACAGTTCTTCTTAGGCTGCAGTCGCGTTGCCTGTAATATGTCTGTTTCGAGAGTAGAAGCCTTACAGCATGTGCTTAATGCCATATATAATTTGAAGACGAAATTACTCACTTTTCATGACAGCCTCTGACCCAAACTACCCTCGTCAATCTTTTAAAAGTGGTGGATCTAAACTCGCCTGTCTCTCACCTGTGTCACGTATTTCACACACGGACCTCCGTTATATGATCTCTTTCCTTTATTAACAGAAAATGTTAGTTGTTTTTTTTTTAAATTAAAGCGATTTCTAAATTTTGGATTTTTGCCAAAAGCGTCCCGTTCTGACGGCTTGCTGTCAATTGAATGGGCTTACTACAGGCCTTGTTTGGCTTCTCCATTCTGGGTTGTTTTTCATAATTTACTAAGCTTCATTCTTAAAAGAAACAAAAAATCTTAACAGCCTGAAAAAATTAAAACACGTGTGTGTTTTGAAATGGCTAACGAACTACAAAATCCCTAGTTTTTTAAAAGGATTTTATGTTTATGTATCGTCATATACATATGTTTATATATATTTTAGGATACTTAGTCTACTTTTAGCCGATTCCCATCCCTGTAGGAGGGGTCCCGCTTTGAAAATCCCACTGCTGTAGGGGATGGCCAGCTTCGGAAATATCACTCCTGTAGGGGGCCAAATTCGAACATATTGCTCCTGTAAGAGAGGCCAACTTTAGAAATATCTCGCCTGTAAGGGGAGTAGCTTCGGAAATATCAATTCTTCAAGAGGTAAAATTAGGGTCAGTGTATCAGATATTACTAGGATCATTGAATACAGAACGGATTAAGCTTGCACTTGCTACATTACTCTCGTGTTACATTAGCAGTACTGATATTACAATTTTCATTGTAATTAGCCTGAAACTAATATTTATCTGGAAGCGAACTTCATACACTCCCAGTTTCCTTTGAAACATTAATCATTCGGCTGAAAATATTTCGTTGTTGTGGCTGATAATTTCCGAGAGTTAACTTCAGGATAATAAAAAGTAACGACGAATGTGGTACAGTACAACAATATGATGTTTAAGATACATTTGGTACAGTACAACAATATGATGTTTAAGATACATTTGGTACAGTACAACAATATGATGTTTAAGATGCATTTGGTACAGTACAACAATATGATGTTTAAGATACATTTCGATATATGTTTTTAGTTTTTGCTAATCCTTATTTTTGAGTTCACTGCAAGTAAGACCTGAATGGACGCGATGGTGGTAATATTAATAAATAAGATACGAAACTGTTTCAACAGAAAAAATTGTTTTTTAAGTTTGAATAAGAGAAGCATTTTGTGAGTGTGTTTGTAGTTAAGCACAAAACTACACAATGGCCTATTTTTGCTGTGCCCACCATGAGTTTTTAACATTATAAGCCTTCAAACTTACCACTGTGCTATTGGGGGCTGAGAGTATCGAATTGTGATATCTGTCTGGTTTTGTGTACCTAACAGATGTGAATGTTCTTCTATTATGATGAATAGTTGATACGTTGGGAAAATAAAACCATGTATTCTAAAATAACATTAAATATACAAGGTTATATTAATTATGCGTGAAGGCAGTGTTCGGCAGAAACGTCGAATTGGAATGTAAAGTAGTTTTTCTTTGAAAACCTTATTTTTTCCATTTACTTTGAAAAAACGTGTTCACATTGGTACTGTGTGTCAAACATTCGTGAACGTTTCTTGTGATTAATGGCTTTTAGTAGTAATGTTACTGTAAAGAGAGAATTCTTGAAAATAAAAAATAAAACACGTGTTTTCACAGAGATTTTTCCTGTTGTATTTTTTCTGTAGGAAATTTTCTTTTACTGTGGTTGTGTCATAAGATGAGAGACATGCTCTCGATGAAGAGAAACAAAAACACTTTAGTAGTAAGATCTTCTCCGGCATGATGATATGTGACTTCCGAGAAGTTTGAATAATCTACATCTTTTTCAACGTGTTGGTCTTTTCTTTGGCTGAGATCAAAGATACGACATTTAAAAACTTTGCGGACATTGCAGGCGTCCTTGCTTGTATAAATACTTTGCTCTACTGGAACAGGCCCACAAGAGAAACCGACCACAAGTTATGACTTACCGGAAACTAAACTCTTTAGAAAACGTAGCCCAAAATAAAGCTGCGTAACATGTTGAGTATCGGAAGTTGTGGTTTCGTATCTTGGCCAACTATGTGGATTATAGACATCATCTCAAGATACCTAGCTCATGAGAGTTACACATTCTTCAGTAAATCTTCTAGTTTTTCTCGAGAAAACTGTATGCACAAGTGACAAATTGTAATCTGAGGTTTTAGTAAAGCTTGAGTTATCTAGATATTTGCAGTTTAAAAGCTCAGTAACCAGGGGAGATGGGACTCTTTGGATCAGCATATAAACAGGGAATTCAAGGTTTTTCGTCTTCTCGTGTCTCCTCACTAGCACCCTGGTTGTGACAGAATGTTGAATAATTACGCTAGTTTTTGGGGAGGAAACAGGTGACGTATGACCTGCCAAAGTCTAGGGAAAGGAGAGAGGTGGTGTTGAAAAGTGAGCATGCGATGAGCTCTGTACTATTTGTAATGTTAGAAAAAGAATCATATCAAATATGATACGAAGTAGTCATTCATCTAGCTGTCAAGCACGCTAATTTAAAAAAAGCAACATTTTCATGTAAAAAGCGAAGCCAACAACTTTAATTAATTCTGCTTAAACGTAAACTGAATTTTAAGTTCGAAGCACATCTGGTATGTACTGCATTGTAAAAATGTTTAATTTATGTATTCAAACCCCATCAAAGTCTTACATATAATACTTAATAGAGAGCAAAAATGAAAACGAACATTAGAGAAAGTTTTCTAAGATCTAATTCTATTTGGCTAGACTATTTTCAGAAGCTTACTTCATGTCTTTGATTAGACTAATTACTCGCCTACGATAATTATGAGATATGATAGAAAAAAGTTAATGATATTATTTCCTTGGTTTCAGCACTTTCTTGTTACTTTTTTAACATAAACAATCAGTTCAATTACAAGAAATTGAAAAAAATGTAAAACATATCGAAGCAAGATTATGAAAAGTTGAAAAAAGGAAAAATATTTTGTTTTAAACTATGACACCATTCATACGTTAAAAATAAAAGCAAGCAGATACACTTTCATTCATACAAAATATCGTTTTGAAGATAGAATGGTAATCAATAAATTTACATTCAGAAAACGGTTAGACCAGAAATAAAAATGTAGAAAAAGATCAAATAAATACACTTTGAATACGCAGAGAGTCACATTCTCCAATGTAGGGATAGTTGGTAAAAATGTAGCGCGAAAGCGTTTAGAACACGTTCAATAATGCAGGGGTAGTCAGTAGAAATATATTCAGCATATGTTTGTTTGAAGTTAAGCACAAAGCTGCACAATGGGCTATCTGTGCTCTGTCCACCACGGGTATCGAAACCCCGTTCTAGCGTTGTAAGTCCGCAGACATACCGCTGTGCCAGTGTGGCGCTCAGCATATGTTTAAATCCACTTTGAACAATTCAGGAACAGGCAGATGACATACATTCGGAACAAGTTTCAAACCGCTGCAAGGATATTCAAGATCATCCGAAAAACGTTTAGCATCACACCCAACAATGCGGTGTCAATCAATATAAATTCATCTGCAACATGTTTCGATCCATTTCTAGCAGCCAAATGAAATACACCCATAACATGTTTAGAAGCACACCCAACAATGTAGGAAGATGTTTTGAATCATTTTAACAATTTGCAAATAAGGTAAAATAAATAAAATAAACTGCTAAATTAAAGAAAAGGGGATAAACCGAGTTATGTTGATTTAGGCCTAGTTACAAACGGTATAACTAGTTCTTTGAATAACTGTATTTTTCTCTATTAATATTAGCAGCTGCAGGGAAAAAAGAAAATTTATTTGTATTTTATGTAAATTATTTCTAGTTATTTCTTTTCCTTCAGTATCAAGAAAAAACTCGGGAAGCAAATAGCATCAATTTATTTTTTCGAGAACAACCTATCAGTTCCACTCGTTACTTCATCCTCTTCAGCTTTCTTTTTAAGATATTTATCAATTCCATTCGTTATTTCATTCTCGTCTGTAATCTGAGGGTCGCGGGTTCGAATCCCCGTCCCACCAAACATGCTCGCCCTTTCACCCGTGGGGGCGTTATAATGTGACGGTCAATCCCACTATTCGTTGGTAAAAGAGTAGCCAAAGAGTTGGCGGTGGGTGGTGATGACTAGCTACCTTCCCTCTAGTCTTACACTGCTAAATTAGGGACGTCTAGCGCAGATAGTTCTGGTGTAGCTTTGAGCGAAATTAAAAACAAACACATGATCCTTCCTAAAATTACTTTCAGCACTTCAAGCCACTTCAGTCTATTTCACTTCCTTCCTGGGATTCCGATCCACGCTTTAGATAAAATATAGAAAGTAATTATGATCTAGCAATACTTTTTTCAAATTCCATGTTAGCTTCTTAAAAGCAATACGTCTTCCTTTTAAACAAATTATTTTGTTCCACCATTCAATTTTTCTTCTATAACGTAAATGCTATTTCAGACAAACAAGTTCAAGAGATATACATAACATCTAATATGTGTCCTTCTTGTACGATTGATTCTATCTTTATCCTTAGTTGAAAAATTAAATTATATTGTGTATTTAGAGTTCATGTATTGGCGACATTCTAATATAGTTTATGATGTGGTTATGTTACGAGTGCAATAAAATTGTTCGCTCATTACTATCAAGTTTTTTTTATCATTTTAATTGTATATAATTTTACTGTTTTTAAATAACATGATTTAATCTTGACCTATTAACTCATAATACGGATTTTTTCTCTAAGATCTAAGAGTAAAAACAAAAAGAAAAAATATTTGATTTTAAACAGTCATTCACTGGAATCGGTCCTTTTGAAATGGTTATACACACTTCAGACATTCTGGCGGCTGTGCTCTGGCATCGAAACTATTTCACCACCAATTATATCACAGTAGGTAGTAATCGGAACATCAAATATTTGATCGTTTTTGTTTTGTTTTTTCATTCCTCTTTCCTTCATCTTTTTTTACCTGTGATGTTTAGGATAGTTCGCCTAGCTTCTACTGACGATGAAACCAAAGAAAACAATAACATTCTGCTCTGTAATCCCCTAACGGCCGATTTTATCTTTCATTCGGACCAAAGTTTTCTAAGATATGTCACGTCAATGCAAATCGTAGGGAATTTTAACTATTTGTCCAATCACCAAAAATTTAATCCTATCTTTAGGCCATTTTCAAGCACTATGGCGCCATCTCTCGGCTGCTAATGAAAGGAAAACATCAAGATTAGCACGACTTTTAATGAATAACCGCAAAATATGATGAAATCGAAACAACTAGACACAAATACACATATTCAAGATGACAGTTTAAAACTATGATTAGATCTGACAAATTATTTGGATTGTAAAATCTGCACATAAATAAAAACTAATTTAAATATTTATGATGACCTAACTGTCATAAAAAATCCAATGCCTAACTATTCTTTGTTTACGACATACAGATTAAACCTGTGTTTTATTATATTTTTGAATATTACAAGAATTCCAATTACAACAAAACTTGAGTTTAAATCTTTAAACTGGACCCTCAATAAACCCCACTTAACAGATTTAAGAGCCATGTTTTTTGTGTTCCAAGTTTGTATCGTGTACTGTATTATACTCGTTATATATTATGCCTGTATAAGTACAAAGTTTAGGTACGTGTAATGTATCATTTTTATGATATATTTCCTATATTTCTTGCATTTTTATTTGAGTTAGGTATTGTATACCATACTTAATGCCTTATGTTACGGACTTTATATGAATTAGACTTTTTGATGAATCACGTGCAATACTTATGTTTTTGCCATAGTATATTATTTCATATATGACAATGTAATCAGTAATACTTCAAATTTTCTAAATAAAAGCTACAAACATTTATTCCAGTATATTTTGATTTAATCTTGGATTTTTATTGAGCTTGCTTATTGAACTTTATTTATCATATTGGCAACTTAACTTTCTATTTTTATTTATTGTTCTTAATACAGTTGCAGTTTTTCTATTGACAACTAGTCACTGAAACAGTAAAAAACGTTACAGCAGATCAAAATGCTGCATTGAATTAGCAATTAAAGATAGTAATGTTTTCACAAGTTCATCTTTCGAGAAAGTCACTGAAACAATATAAAAAAGTTCACATATGAACCAGATTAAGAAAAATACGTAGTGTGCCTTACAGTGCAAGTAAGCATAGCTATTTTTTAGAATTCATTGCACACTCATAATATATAGAAAAAACACAAAAGAATGATTATAGATAATTTCACAGTGAATTATTTGCCTTTTCTACAATTTTGTTTATTGTGAACTACAAAGTTCTAATAGATTAGGAAAACACTAAATTAGTAGAAAATAATCAGTATTCTATTTCGTCTTACGTTTTGAACGAAACATTTCCCGAACACGTCAGAAGACAAATAAGAAAACATTTTAAACAATAAAATAAGAAATGAGCCATCTAAAGAACACAAACAGAGACACCATGTTACCTTTTTATAGAATTTTATGATATACTGAATGTTGATCGGTAGAGGGCAGTAAAGCCATTAACTTCCAGTTCTCGATAGCTGGCCATAACAGTCACACACAGGAACGTTCCCGGATTTATGTTATAGATGATGGTACGATTGTATGTAATTCTAATAATAAAAAAAGAAAGACAGATAAGGGTGGTTGTTGTAGTAATTTTGTCGGCTTCTAGTATGTTATGATTTAGAAGCTAACGTAAAAACACTTGCCTTTCTGAAACAATGATGTTATGATTTAGAAGCTAGCGTAAAAAACACTCGCCTTTCGGAAACAATGATACTGTTCAACATAGTGAGATGCTCATTAAATAGATGGATTGTACGAAAACAATGAAAGCAAAAAAATCTGAAACTCACTTGAGATAAAACATACGCGTAGAGTAAGTATTACACTAGTGTATAAATGTTGAAGATAAAATATAGTAAACATTTAAGCTTTTCGTTGAATGTCAAGATGAAGAGTAATCGTCTATATTTTGGGTTGGGATTCAATTTAGTCGTGAGAACAACATTTGAGATATTTTCTATTACTTATTTTGTTTCTAATACGCAACTCTTCTAGTAGAATGTTGTAAAATAGAAATGTTTAAAAAGATTGTAAATACAACAAACTAACATGTATTTCTTTGACGTAAATTGGAACTTCAATAATAAGATAAAAAACAAACATTAAATGTTCTATAGCGAATCCATATAACTAATTTTGGATAATTGTTTCAGGGTAATTCAAACTTATCGTTCACGACATAACGATTATCTACATTCAAATATTGCGTCCGTCAATACTTTGATAGTTTCGTTTTTCCACACTGTGCGTTACTATTGTGTCATGAGTTTGCAATACTTTTAATTTTTACAATTCATTAAAAACACATCAACACCAAATTAATTCAAACATTATTCAGAGGGAAGAGGCTAACCTAATCTCAGTAATAAAATACTCATATATTTTACTTTTGGTATCAGTATTTTGCCACAATTTAATTTTGTTTCTATGTGCAAACTTAAACTTCGTAGAAAATACACTTAACAGTATATCACATGGAAAAAGGTTATCTTAAAATGTGTTTATTACGAAAAAAGCAGTAAAACAGTAAAAAGAAAGCAGTAAAAAAAATCCATAAGGATATAATCAATCGAGATAGAAATTACTTCCAACCAAAACGCTGTGTTTACACATTCCACCATCTCAAGATAGAGTTTTACTCATCTTAATAAACAATTAACCATGAAGTTTGAAGTAAAATATTAATAAATATATGAAGATGTGTCACGATGATAAGATCGCCAGAGTGCTTTTATGTATTATATAGTATGTTTATATTATAGTATGGATCACTGTAAATGATACACTGTATTTACACATCCCACCATCTCAAGACAGAGTTTTACTCATCTTAATAAACAATTAACCATGAAGTTTGAAGTAAAATATTAATAAATATATGAAGATGTGTCACGATGATAAGATCGCCAGAGTGCTTTTATGTATTATATAGTATGTTTATATTGTAGTATGGGTCACTGTAAATGATACACTGTATTTTCACCAAAACATACGAATTAGAGAATGTTACCTGAAATTGCCGCGTATTTCCATTAATCGTTTACGATAATTTGTTCTTACAAGCGTGCCCTTTATGTTCAGAAATGAAGGTATGTTCGCCTTTGAATCTAAAGCGAGTTGTGATATAGATATTAGAAGATTATCATAGAACATTTATATTCACAGTTTATACACAAATCTCGTAAATAGCTGGCTAGCCGATTATCCGTATAAATACCAAGGAGATAATATGTACCGATCCCAGCACCTACATATGTACTCGAAAGATCTCATCAAGCACCTACATACACTCTTGACATTGTTACACTAACTTACGTATGAGAATATGCGATCACTGATATAGGAGTCAAACATGAAATGGAAAGCTTAGATCCCTTATTATTTCCCCTGGGTAGAGTTTTTATTACTTTTCTCTGAGTTATATAATTGTTGAAGTCCTAGGATTTTCAGCACAAACATAAGATCGTTACCATTTTATTAATCTATGATAAATATCTCAATTTGGTATTTTTTCAGTTACCCTAAGTAATTAATGTTCAAAGTAAACATCATATCTATATATACATATATTGGTTTATATTCAGTTTTATCATACATGTTTCTGTAAAATACGGAGTCATTTATTGTAGAATAAAATCATGTTTCTTGTAAATTTAATTAGCTATATCAAATAGATATCGTACGAAACAATAAAGATTCAATGTTTTTTCAAGTACATCAGTAACAATATAACACCACATAAGTCCAAGTTTAAGAATAATTCATATCTAAGTATTTATAAACATAAACGTTTCTCAAATAGATCGCATTAAATTTTTGTAATCCTAGTGGCTTGATCTATGCTTATAATATTTAGCCTCTAATACCATAGCAATAAGTCTGAAGGCTTATAATACTAAAAACCGGGTTTCGATACACGTGGTGGATACAGTACAGATACTCTATGTTGTAGCATTGTGCTTAACTACAGACAGACAAACAAATAAACCAAATAATATTTCTGAGTATGTTTCTTTAACATTCTATTAATCTTATTTTAACTTTATACGAAGTGAAACTGTGAACTTTTAAATCTTGTGATATTATTTGTGATTCTGAGACAGTTATGATGTCTTCAGATAATCCGTCTCAATAATTGTAGATACAAGAAGTATACTCCGTTTTTACAACTTTCTTAAACCTCTAATTCTTTCTTCTCTGAACCACGACAATAATTGTAGATACAAGAAGTATACTCCCGTTTTTACAACTTTCCTAAACCTCTACGTCTTTCTTCTCTGAACCACGACAATAATTGTAGATACAAGAAGTATACTCATGGTTTTTACAACTTTCCTAAACCTCTACGTCTTTCTTCTCTGAACCACGACAATAATTGTAGATACAAGAAGTATACTCCCGTTCTTACAACTTTTTTAAACCTCTAATTCTTTCTTCTCTGAACCACGATAATAATTGTAGATACAAGAATATACTCCCGTTCTTACAACTTTCTTAAACTACTAATTCTTTCTTCTCTGAACCACGATAATAATTGTAGATACAAGAATATACTCCCGTTCTTACAACTTTCTTAAACCTCTAATTCTTTCTTTTCTGAACCACGATAATAATTATAGATGCAAGAGGTATACTCCCGTTTTTACAACTTTCCTAAACCTCTACGTCTTTCTTCTCTGAACTACGACAATAATTATAGATACAAGAAGTATACTCCCGTTTTTACAACTTTCCTGAACCTCTACCACTCTCTTCTCTGAACCACGACAATAATTAAATAACGTCTGGTCAGGAGTTTTTCAATAAACATTCTGTAATAATATTTAGTGAATGAATAAATTATTTATTCAGTATTACTCTTGTCAAAAACCTGCTCAGTAATGTTTTATGCTAATCGAAATTCGGATTTTTTTTATCAGTTAGAAGTTCTAGTAAACTTTTACGAAAACATCATTTGTGCCAAATTCAAGCTGCATGTTCACTATTCCAAACTTATGATTTGTTTAATTAGATTTTTATATGACGTAAACCCAATAATTCTGCTTTTAATTTCCTGTAATTGATTGAATTAATTCGATATCACAATTACATATATATATATCTATATTATTAGAATACGCACACTCTAAGGTATCTGTTACGTTTATATAACACTACACAATGTAATTCACACAACTACTTTTAGTTTTTTTTTCTTTGTGTTATGAGGATAAACCAACAATAATATATCAGTTTTAGAAACTCACCGGATTACTGTTATAAAGAC
Source organism: Limulus polyphemus (assembly GCF_000517525.1). Lineage (NCBI taxonomy): Eukaryota > Metazoa > Arthropoda > Merostomata > Xiphosura > Limulidae > Limulus > Limulus polyphemus. The sequence goes on from NW_013666286.1 coordinate 18,961, forward strand.
CAATTACTAAGCAGCAAACAAAATTAAAATTGTAATGAGATTATTTGTGAGAAAAAGTAATATCCACATAATGCATGTAATTAGAAAGACACCTTGATAAAAAAAATCTCTTTTTTTCTCATTCTTAGAAGACGTAATTAGACTTGCTTCAGGAGCGACCCACTTTGCTGTGGTAAACAATCCACACGGTTGAGGCTATATCAGTCTCAAACTTTTCTTTCATTTCTTTTCTCGCGTTTTGTTAAGGAGTATATTGAGAGGAGAAGATGAGGAACAGAAGTATAGAGAGCAATAGTTATCTGTCACGTGCTATGTCAGGTCTTCCACACGCGGGAAGAAACCTGTCAGTAAGAATAATTCAAGTTACCAATTGTGTTTTCCATATAGTTACAAGACAGCATTAGGCTTAGGAAACGACAAAGAGAAAAGATTGAGGAACTAACTGATAATTATTCATGGATGAGTGGTTCCCAAATTGGCAACACACAGGCGACTATATTATTGGAACAAATGTCGATGTTCTTAGTGCGAGTCTTCTGAAAATTCCAAACTGTCTTGGCAGAGTCGTTACAGGTTTTAGAAGTTAATTTACTGTTTTAGCTCAAATACTGTTATAGAATCGTCTCGGATGCACTTACAATGGCATCTTGTGCGCAATTAGTGTAAGACTAATTGTATAAACATTATAAGAAACGTGTCTTTCGTTATTATTATTTTTATGAAACCGTAACAAACATCCTTTGACTTAGAAAATACAAGTTTTGCCAATTCATTCGCAATTAAAAGCTTTTTGTTATAGAAAAAAAATGAACGATTTAGTGGCACGTTATCCTTGAAATAAACAAAGATAAATCTGCTGAGACATTAAAAAATAATAATTGTGAGTATAGAAAATAATAGAAATAAAATGCAGTTTTTTTTCAGTTTGTAGATCTGAACAGGACGTTACGTTTTATGAGCTATTGAAAAGTGGAATCGTAAAATGTATTGTGGAATTTATATTTTTAATTGAAAGAAAACTTTAATTATCGTAGTAATTAAACATTTTCTGATGTCAGCATAGAACATTAATAATAATAAAGTTCAGATTATCGTAAGGAACAAGTAAAACACTGGCTTCAGGAAGATCGTAACAATTATTTCTGTAATCATACATGGTTGTATGTACTTTAGATTATCGTAAGGAACAAGTAAAACACTGGCTTCAGGAAGATCGTAACAATTATTTCTGTAATCATACATGGTTGTATGTACTTCAGATTATCGTAAGGAACAAGTAAAACACTGGCTTCAAGAAGATCGTAACAATTATTTCTGTAATCATACATGGTTGTATGCACTTCAGATTAAAACACTGGCTTCAGGAAGAACGTAACAATTATTTCTGTAATCATACATGGTTGTATGCACTTCAGATTAAAACACTGGCTTCAGGAAGATCGTAACAATTATTTCCGTAATCATTCATGGTTGTATGTACTTCAGATTACTAGTCCTATCCTTATGTTTTAAAAGTCCTGATTTATTTTTAACCATCAACAATAATTATTATACTTTGTTTACTACTTAAGACGCATTAAAATAATCTTGAACAAGTAGAAGCATGCTTTAATATATATTTTAATAATTGCCATTTGCTCTTTTTTATGGAGTTAAATAAAAATTATTAACACAAAAGATGCTACTCTGATTAATATTTATTAGTTTATACGAGAAAGTATAATAATATTTCATATGTCAAATGATTTTCCGAGATTCAGCAGTTATAAGCTAAAATCGAGAAGCAGAATCGTTCTTAACGCAAATAATCAGAAATAAATCCAATGTTGGTGGTCCCCAGCCACTAAGTACTAGTATTGCCGTCTTTTCTACGTATTTATCAAGGTAAGACATTCCGGGATGCATAAAGCCTCCTGGCGGCTTGGGAACGTCTACGGCTCTGGAATACATGATAGGCTTGTCGGTATTACCAATCGTCAGGCCGTTAAAGATTAGGGTAGAGGTTCATCAGTTAACGATAATTGTCGTACGTTATCGCATTCAATTAAAAAGTCTTGTCAATTGTAAGATTTCGTTTTCTTTGGGGATTGACAAGAATATAACTTCTCTTTATGGCTGAAACACAAGTGGTTTCCCTTAGATCATACAATAACAAATAACAGTAAAAATTAATATAAACAAGTTTCTGAACACTGCTTTAAGCGGCACACACATGCCAGAAATGTTTTTATTCAGAAAGACGGATCATGCTAGTATGTTGCTAACACATAGGTCTGTTTAATTACTCCTACCAAGTAAAATATTTATATACACATATATATACTCAAGTTGTAAGTAAGCCTTTATTTTTTCGCACAATATTTATAGGTATTAGAAGCTCATGGTCTTAGTATGACGTATTCAATGTGTCGGAATATTCAGCTTCTTTCAACATGTGTGTTTATTCAGATCTCTCCTTTAAAAATTTATATGCGTTACTTAATATAGTTCACTCCATAACAGTTGTTGTCAAGTAATATGAGAACATAAACAAATACTACTACGTCTGTAATATCCCAGTCGGGAGAAAGGCCTCGTCGCCACTGATATAGCAGATATAGCGTGGTTGACATGTTGTTATACATTCTTCTTTTCTTTCACTTTTATGTTTTTAGAATTTGTTTATTATATAGAAAATACACTCTAAAAATGTACATAATATTTTTTTTTATTTTTGTAATCCTACAAGTAATCATTATTACCAAATTTCAAATTAAAAGTTTTAATAAGTTCAATAAACGTTTTAGACACATTGATAAATGTTGCAGTAATTATATTTTCGATCTACAAGTTACAATTAAAAACTAATATGAAGTAAACAACTATTTTTGTTTCTTACGTGTACTGATAATATCTTAATTCAGGTAATGTTGTACACTTTCGTTTTTTACACGTCACGTAAATTCACGTCGTAAACTAACCTCAAAAATAGTTAATAAACGTTTAATGTTTTAACCAATTAACCTCAAGGACTGGGTATGAAAAATGTTATTTATATTTTTATGGTATTCGCCAATAAAACATTAGAATATAGCGTGTGATTTAAATGAGTGAAATTGAAAGTACAGGATCGTAGTTTCGGTCATTTCTGCTAATAATGCGTCAAGCTCTAAATATTTAGTTAAGATTATATTGCGAACAACGTTAATATCTTACAAACTGAAGGGTAATTGTTTCCTTGCGTTGAATGAAAGCTCTATAAGAGTTCTTTACTTGACTGAGCTTGGTTATCATGATCAAAATGTACTCACACTGCAAGTTTTTTACTCCGAGGCGAAAGAAATAGTTGTGCGCTGTCCTCATCGCTGTTGTGGTGGTGTATTACATACACCTTAAGCTGCTTACTCAGAAGAAGGAGATAGTTGTACACCATCCTCATCGCTGTTGTGGTGGTGTATTACATACACCTTAAGCTGCTTACTCAGAAGAAGGAGATAGTTGTACACCATCCTCATCGCTGTTGTGGTGTAGTATTACATACACCTTAAGCTGCTTACTCAGAAGAAGGAGATAGTTGTACACCATCCTCACAGCTGTTGTGGTGGAGTATTACATACACCTTAAGCTGCTTACTCAGAAGAAGGAGATAGTTGTACACCATCCTCACAGCTGTTGTGGTGTAGTATTACATACACCTTAAGCTGCTTACTCAGAAGAAGGAGATAGTTGTACACCATCCCCACAGCCCTTGTCGTGGAGTATTACATACACCTTAAGCTGCTTACTCAGAAGAAGGAGATAGTT
>NW_013666286.1:22764-47941 GCF_000517525.1 Limulus polyphemus
CTGTTGTGGTAGGTATTACATACACCTTAAGCTGCTTACTCAGAAGAAGGAGATAGTTGTACACCATCCTCACAGCTGTTGTGGTGTAGTATTACATACACCTTAAGCTGCTTACTCAGAAGAAGGAGATAGTTGTACACCATCCCCACAGCCCTTGTCGTGGAGTATTACATACACCTTAAGCTGCTTACTCAGAAGAAGGAGATAGTTGTACACCATCTTCACAGCTGTTGTGGTGGAGTATTACATACACCTTAAGTTGCTTACTCATAAGAAGGAGATAGTTGTACAGGGTCCTCACAGCTAGTGTGGTGAGGTAACACGAACCTCAAGCTACTTTCTCAATTATTTACTTAGAAAGATATAGTTGTACAGGGTCTTCACAGCTAGTGTGGTGAGGTAACACAAACCTCAAGCTACTTTCTCAATTATTTACTTAGAAGGGTCTTCACAGCTGTTGTGGTGGATTAATAAACCTCGTGCGTTGCTACATACGTAAAAAAGTGGAGTTAAAGTATGTAAAATATGTCAACATATCGTGAATTGCATGTACTTGAAAGATAAGAAATTACAAAGTGTTGGAAGTATGAAAATCAACACTTGAAATTATTTCAACATACGACTTCTGTATACTAGCAGAAAATAACCGCGCTCGTCTGCGGACTTCAAAGGCCCCGTCATGGTTCACAGAGGTCCTAATGTATCGATCATGCTCTTCCACTTTACCCAATTACTTTCAAAGCTATACCAAGGGGTTCTGTACCCGAAATCTAACCCCGTTAGGACATTTATCGTGGTACCTGAGCACATGTTCCAATTTAGCTCTCACTAGCTTGTGAGTGAGGGTATGAACACAGTTTCGGAATTCCGATTGAAGTCAGGAACAAAATAGAATTCCGAATTCTAGCTCAGCGACGCTTAATACCTACTACTAGATCCCACAATGTCTGGATGTCCTTAGTGGTGCATTTTAACTCACCTTGGTATCCCAAATAAATAAGGTCAGGGGGTTTATACCACATATATTCAAGTTTACCATCGGACTACCCCGAGTCCGTCCTGCTAGCTCCAAAACTGTGAGAGTAGATCGCTGACGAACAAAGTCACAAATACACAAGGTATCAGATAATTCAATGACATTAAGAACGTGATAATACAAATCCAAACAAAAAAGTCGTCGAAAGTGCAGTTGAACACATAACAAATATTTATGTTACACATTACACATTGTAATGATGTTGTTTAAGTTACTCGGTGAAGTAATGAATTTTTGAATTTCCAAGTTGACTATATAAGAGCATAACATTAAAACTAAAGATATAAGTAGATTATTGAAACAAATAATCCGATTTCGTACTTGCCTCAAAATTGTAAATTTATCTTAGAAGTAAGAAAGTGATGTAGGATAAACCTCACGAGCTTGTAATGAGAAAACTCTTCTTAACTCGACGTCTGAGTTAACTAAGTGACTGTATTTTAGGGTGTGAGTTATCTATCACCTATTTATTTATGTATTTTCAATTATTTATGTTATAAAGTAAAAACTTACACAGAAAACATACAATAATACATAAATGACATTCCCTCAGCTATAACTCTCCTGGTATTCAAGCAGGTTAATTAAACGAACGTCTTTTACTCAGCAGTAGCTTAAAGGAAATATTAACTACTTAGTGTCATAACTTCAAGACATTATTTCAATTTAACTAAATAATGATGTTAGTGATTGCACATTTCACCATAACGAAATACGATTTCATAAAAAGTGTTATACTACACATTAAGATCTGTATGAAAGGACTATTCGGTTAGAATGTAGAGTCGGAATAATATAAGGTATGGTTAGAAACAACATGTCTGAACTCTATACAAAGAAGACTTTTCAAAACGTTTCATAAATACACAAAACACTTTGTCTGTATCTTGTGAAAGGTAGTGCAACTAAAGTTACCGTTCTTAACAAGAAATGCTCATTTGAAAATACAAAAAATGACTGTTTTTACTGCTGTACTTATATATAACTAATTATAAGACGGTGTTAATAAAGCATACATAGTAGAGGATAAATGTTTCATTACCTGTCAATCTGGAATTCTCATCGTCGTGGGTGGCCTTAAAGGCCATGGTAGTCCATCTCTTAACGTACCGTTCGTTCCCGTTCATCTCTCGAAATCTCGCGACGTCGAAAGTGTGAATCTCGCACGTGATACTCATAGAAACGAGCTGTTTGAAACACAAATATACTGTTGCTATGTGTTTTCTTCTCTTGTCATAGAGTTACAGAGATATACGACCACGACTATAAGAAAGTTAAAGTTGATAATGTCACGACAAGAAAGGAAGTCGGGAGTCTGCTGCGACAGAAAACAGATTGTATATTTAATGGACGTCACAGAGATTGAGTGCAACAAAAATACACCCCTGTTTGACTAATTGCTTATGCCATTCGGGTATGCGCATGTTCAGTTGGTCCAAGATTCAATCACATAGTTCTTGATTCCTATATTTTCTGTGACCATAGATATTATCAAAACGATTTCTTCTGAGATTTCTCCTGAAAATAGGGCAAATCTCTTGACGTGTATATATATTTAACTAGACAATAATAACGTAATTAATTTTTAAGATGACTATCTTTTTTTATGACTGTGCTAACGGCTTCTTGTTTATGTCATTCAATAGCAATTCTAAAACAAAAAAACAGTTCTTAAGGTTTATTTTTTGATTAGAAGAAATATGTGGATAGTTTACTCGATTATTCTATTTGCTTGGAGCACAGCATCACATAAGCAAGTTTAATTAACATTACGATTTTATTAGATGACAAAAGCTACCGAACCGCATTAAAACATATATTCAACTTCGATCAGTGCAACATTTGTTGTTTTAGAAGATTCACATCGAAAATGGAGATACTTCAAACTAACTCAAATTATATGAGCACAGTTTCTTTCAGATTACCTGCACATGTTAATAGTAGGGTGGTTTTACAGGAATTTACTGACACTAACAAATGTTGAGATAATACATTTAAAACATATATATATAAAAGGAATTGTGTATACGATTGTCACATTCATAATATTTATAGAATTGGGTTTGCCTTATATGTGTGCATGTACAGACTATAAAACAATAGTTCAAATATAATTAGTTTTTGAAAGAAAATAACAAACTTCCTTTTTATGGCTTCAAAGTTGATTTAGCCTTGTGTAATCATATTTTGTTCTGGTATTATATTATTTTTTATCGACGTTGAATTCTTTTACCAAATTGATTTTCCCAATAGAAACTGCTAAAATTGTTTAGTTTTATTTGTATTAATTTTGTAATAAAACAAGAGTAACAATGAAGCTCAAATCGCATCTTATCAATTATGAAAGCGCATATACAAATAAATCTGCATATATATATATATATATATGACAAAGAAGAACAGTAACTAGTTTTAAAGAGTATAAAAAGTTTAAGGAGGGAGGAGCTAATGCCAGGACATCTACCACTGATCCGGGTAGGTCACGCAGGTCGTCAGGTTGTCCTCGTGAAACCTGAATAACGTGCGAGTCAATCCTATGCCTAAAGGCACGAAAACATGACACAGCAGTAATCATAAAACAATACTATACAAGTTATTTATTTGTATTTGTGGCAAAGTTATTAAGGCTATTTGCCGCCGTCCCTAATTTTGAACTGTTGACCAGACGGAAGGCAGCCAGTCAGCAACATTCTATCACAAACCATCCACTCTAAGGGAGTGACTGTCATTCTTATAACTCACCCACAGTTTAAAGTGCGGAAATATTTTTGTGATATCACAAAGATTCGAACCCGGCTCGCCAGCTCTGAAATTATGGGTGTATAAGAAACCCACTAAAGTTTGCGCACCAGGTTTTAATATTGAACAAAACAATACGCATTTAGCGTGGTTGATTATAGCTCGTAGTGACAGATAAACTAGACATGTTTCATCCTGCAACTGGTTTTTGTATCAAGGCAAAATAAAATAAAACCTTTAGCACACTTTAAGAAACCTGTTACGAAGGGTGGCAGTGATAATGATAAAATACCTGTCGTAGAACCCATTTACCTTGATAAATTTGAAGAGATAAGTGCCTGTCGTTAGCCCCAAGTCGTGCTTAAAAACTAATACCGATAGCAATAGGATCAATGTGATATTTTTTCACACTCTGTGTCTTTCAAGTTCATTTTGGTAAACGACTGAAGAATTTCATTTTGTTCGTGCTTAATAAATTACCATTATGTAAACTTTGGTTTAATGAGCTTTAAAATAATCAATTTCATGGTGTCTTTTAAACTAACTGAAGTAATTCATTAATTAAACCCAGGGAGTCTGCAGTCAGATAGCCTGATATCTAAACATTTTACATAAACACATTAATAATTAATCTGACGTCTAATCTTAGTGTCCATTGTGGCCGAACATTCTGTGATTTTTAATGCATACAGTTTACTCACAATCTAATGAAGTCACACTAAAATAAATTTTAATTATCATTTTAATAATTGGAGATACGACACATACCATATTCTTGTAACAATCTATCAACGTGATTCATATATTAATAGCTGAACTTTAAATACTCGTTAATGTACGGTATGAGGTGAAAGTCGCTTTACTGAAAGATGAATTAGGGGCAGAAACGATCCTGAGTTGGTTGAGTAGAACAGCATATCTTAATAAAATGGGTTGATATTTACTTTAGGAGGAAATAATTCTGGTATCATTAATATATAGGGCAGTCCATAAATAAGTATCATTCTTTTTTGGCATCATCACTTCTTTCAGAATAACATTCTTGCATTCATGAACGGTTTATACACATGACACATTGATGAAAGATAAACGAGTTTTTGTGCTGCTGTGATACTTACTACGTACGGGTGCAGTTAGACCCCCATAAAATAACCAGAGGTTCGAAGATGGACGTTGATACTTAAAGTATGTGAGGTAGAAAAATGGAATAGAGAAAATAAAAATAGACGATGCGAAACACGATGTCTTTGTTACTCAGTTACACAAACAAAACTGAGTATAAAGGACGTTGAAAATAATAAATCTATGAAACTAATCTGAATTTAAACTTAATGATTACAGCACAACTTAGAATATAAAATGTGCTGGTAAACTTATGTAAGACGAGACTATAATTGAAACTTCTCAACTGACAAACGAGAAGTTTTATCATTTTCTACAATACCTTTCTTTGGTTTTTAACATGAGTCTGAAATATGAAATAAAACTCTAACACGTCATTGACACATATCAGGCATGTTTTCAGTTGTAAACCTTATAATGTAAGCTCGATTAATCACAGATCCACTTTCATCATGTAGGGAGTTGAACCAGAAGGAAACCTGTAAAGCATCCAGACAGTCATCTGTTCGAAAGAGTGGAAATTCATTGACAAGCGTCCCCCACGTGACCTTATATACTTTCCTCTTTAGACTATCACTACAAATGATGACAAAACACCTTATATAGTTGCGTAATATAATTCTTCAGACTGTGTGGTGGTTGTACTATATGGTGATGTGTTGTTTATCTCAGGTGGCTGAGAGGTCTTACAAACACATTTGTATAGTTAGATGCTGTTGTGTATCTAGATTGTGTCAGCAGCTTCAGATACTCTGGAAGTCATGTGTTTGCTGTTGGGGTGAAACAGTTGAAGTAATGTTAGCTATTCTGCCAGTTTAATATATCTATCCTTCAAACAACATAGGTATCTGGTAACTTCATCGCTGTCTGTTCACCATTACATAAAAACACACACCAAGAACTGGAATACATCCTCACCATGAAAATATTTAGTCTGAGCGACTAGAAAGAAAACATTGGATTTCATCACTGTTTTTTCACGTGATAGTATGAGGATCTATTCTCAGTTCAACATGAAACATTACATATGTAATAAAATATATCATCCTCTATATGCACTCTACTGTTTCTGTTACTTGGTCAGTATTTGACGACTTTACAAGAGAGCAGAAGCTCACCTGTTCCACATACTACACTTGCAGTAACTCTTGCAGTAAATACATTTCCAAAAAGCCTATCCCCGAACTGAGATCAACTATTCCATTACATTCATTTGATCAGGGAGATAGTATTAAAACAAAGAGTCAGAGCCTAACTTCTTCATTTACTCCAGTTCAGCTTCATTGGCTAGAATGAAGTGGCAGATTTACTGAAAGTGCTTGAAATACTGCAAAATTCAACATATTCCTGGTTGCTTCAATACTGACGGAAACTCAACTTTGTATCTACATATAGTCACAGACACATACCAAATTATGTTCAAGTAGTTTGGCCTGAGCAAACCATCACACTTTCTGACGCAGAGATTTCACTATGTTAGTGGACAAACTTGCCCTGTAGCCAGTACGTTTGAAGTAGCTGGTCTTACAGCTCTGACAGCACCTCTAATCCTCTTACTGTTGTATGAAATTAGTACAATATTTACTCTCTGTATCCTTTTGTGCATATGGACAGTCCTGTATCCAATATCTTGGTTCTTCACAATTATAGCATACATTTTGATTTATATTAAGATGTTGATCATAAGGGCTATCCTGCTGCAGCAGATGCTTTTCAATCTACAGTTTACATCAACTGTGGCTGATCTGTCTGGTGCATCTGAAAGTTGTGTTAAAGAAGCTACAGTAACTGTTGTTACAGAGTTTTTATGTAACTACTTCAAACCTCGTCTTTACTAATGCAGCTTTACTTAACGCTAGAAGATTCCCAATGGTTGAATGATGATTACTTTCCATAACTTTAATGAAGCTACAGATGAGGATATTATTGTGGTCAGTTGTTCATGCTCCGATAAGCATTGGCAGTTAAATGGTACAAATAATCAGAATAAGTTGTTCAAATTTCATTAGGTTCTCCGTGTCTTGTTTTTAAATCTGTACAGTGGATAACTTGATTTTCTGAAGAGTGAAACCTACAATGAAGGTCTTCTACAATTCAGTTCCAATTACCTAATTGGGTCTTATTCAGTTGTTTAACAATGTCTAAAGCTATATCATCCGGGGCTAACACAAGGTGTAGTATACTTAGGTCTTGCACTCAAGCATCCCATAAAGCTAGCTATTTAAACCACCTCAGGATTCAGTCCAAATCTTTCTGTTGAGAATAGTTAAAGTAAGCATTCTGCATTAGCTCTTTGCTCAGGTAAAACTAGTTGAACTAACACCAACAATAATATTGAGCTGTGAACTGAATCCCCTGCGTACTGGTGTAGTATCAGGTGTGGAAGTATGGCGACGTGTGGTAGAATACAATTATCAAGTAAGCCTATCTCTGGAGATACTTTAACTATTTTCTAGTGTTGGGAAATATTTAAGTTGGAGGCTGACAGCTGAAGAGCACTATAGAGGCCTCCCCATGGAACTTCAGCACATATTGGCTCACTATAATCTACAATTCGGCTTGTCCTGCTCGTTTTGCCCAATAACAATGTTGCAGGCCCGCTAACGTTACCTGTGAATATAAACTACCTGGGTCGCTGATCAACATTCTTGGTAGGAGGTCTGAGAATCAACGATGGAGAACTGGAGCGCTAGGTTACATCCTAGATCCGAAATTGGGATTATTCTCACTCCTAACCTATTCTCTCACCTTAGCCAAATTCTGGTGTGTCGCTCGTTCTCTAGGTTGTAGTTGTTTTGTTCTACCGTGACGAGAGGTAACCCTAGTTACGCTGTAATCAGAGAGGAAAAGAAAACAACATATTATGAACTAGAGACAGACGTTTCCAATCACTAAACTTGACATAACTAACCTTAGTTGAATGTTTTTCATCCAATAAATTTTACTCTGTCTTTCTGACACTGTGATAATCTGAATAGTTTATGTAATTGATAGGCATAATAACTTGAAGTCCTATGGAAAAATTAAGAATGATCTGGATGTTAAAGGTGTGTGAACTGGTGAAATTAGACAGACATATCAACATAAGACCGTTGAAAGTGGAACTTGATGAATTAAAAAATGATGAAGGTTCAAGGTAAAATGAATTGGTGGTGAAAACCGAACTTAGACGTAACAACTGTGGCTCATCTTATAACTTAAAACGCGCTCTCAGTCCGGCATAGAATGAGAATCTAAAAATAAAGTAATGTAAAAATAAAGTTCATAAACGAGAAGTAGATTCCAACGGTTCAAGGATTAGAAAAAAAAGCTTAACTGAAGGAATAACACACTTGTACAAAACTAACTACACTCTCGAAGACATTACCGCAGACATCAAACTAATTAGATGCAATAACCTCTTTACAATGGAAATAAATAGTACATAGTACATTGGTCATAGGTGTAACCCGATTATGCTACCTTTCTACTTACCTTTGTGACCGAGTACGAGACAGACATTAAAGGATTAATGCACCAACGACGATTATCTAGGAAATTTAAAAGTGCTACTCTACTTAAATGTCCCAGTAATAAAGCTATGAAAACTCTTAACATGTTAATCACACGTGCACTGGTTCCTACGACTAAACTCGAACAAAAGACAAAACGAAAGTTTTGCACACGTAAATAAAATATGGATTATAGGAAGGTGAAACTGTGCAGGTTATAATGCAGCAGGATATTGTTTGAAATATGTCACGAATTGAACTTCTTGATCTAATGGTAGTCGTTTGTAAGAAACTTAGGAAGGTGAAACTGTGCAGGTTATAATGCAGCAGGATATTGTTTGGAATATGTCACGAACTGAACTTCTTGATCTAATGGTAGTCGTTTGTAAGAAACTTAGGAAGGTGAAATTGTGCAGGTTATAATGCAGCAGGATATTGTTTAGAATATGTCACGAATTGAACTTCTTGATCTAATGGTAGTCGTTTGTAAGAAACTTTTTTTGAATAAACTAACTGTGATATATAACCACGCATTCAAGATGCACAACATTGTACATTAGAATAATTATATGTTAAAGGAAATTAGAAGACATGAAGACTGAGTTTAAACTTAAGTTCAATAAATAATTGATAATATCTCCAATGAAATTTGAATATGTGCGTGTTTAAAAAAAATAAATAAAAAGGAATTACCAGCGTAATATGACTACCATACAACCAAACAATGCACACTACAAAAAACAAAAACAGAGCATAGCAGTATTGATATAGTGGAGAGATTCCGAGAAAGAATTATTTAATGTAGAACTAATCCACAAAGTTTAAGAAGTAGGATATAAGAAAGTTCGTGTAGATACATACTATCCGAAACAAATGTGAGAATTAACGCGTTTCTATACAGAATTAATTCAGGAAATTCGACAAAGCTTAACAATATAGATCTAAATTATAAATCTGAGAAACAAGAGTATAATAATGCAGATTAAACCCACAAGTTCTGATTATATAAAGTATTTCAATACAGAAATAATGAAAAACAGTGAGCAACATTACTTATCCCTTGAGAAAATCTGTCAAAACTAAGTGTTCAATTTATCAGTAATTACTTTCAGGATGACCAGAGCAAAACGACTCTTGAGTGCCAGAAAATCTGTCAAAACGAAGTGTTCAATTTATCAGTAATTACTTCCAGGATGATCAGAGCAAAAACATTCTTCAGTGCCAAAACAAAATAAATATTTAAAAACAGGTTTACAGTACCACGTCCATAAAGTTTGTTCGGCGGTCGAAAATATCTAGCAGAATGTTTTCAGCACATACATATAACTTATGTAGCAACTAACTACTCGGTTATCATCCAACGTGAATGAATCCTCTGAACAATCGATACCTTGATCATTTAAGTTTAAACAAAATGAACTTATTTTAACTACAAATGTAGATAAATAAAACAATAAGCACCCCTTTCTATTTGTGTTATACTTTTTAAGCACTTATCTTTTAACGTAATCTTAATATTTATAGATACAGTACATTAATAAATGCTAACTTAACATGGACCTGTATAAAAGCAAAAAGTGGGTTCTAATAAATAATATAATGACTTTCATGTTTTTACTTTACATGTTTAGAGATAAGCAGAAGTAACATAACATAACTGTACAGTAATATAAGGAATGCTTGTAAATATACAGTTCAGTTGTATGTTTAGCCTTTTCGGTGTTAAATCCACACACACATACTATATATAAATTAATAGTACAAACACATTGAAGCACAGCATTCGTTATATTAATTTACTATAAAACTCCACTTTATCTCGTGTTTCGTAACGATTCAAAGCATGCATACTACATTTCCTACGCAATAAACCTGAGAAGTAAAAAACCGGGAATCTGTGGTGTCTGAAACAGAAGAATGCGAATAAAGGACAGTCCATGTAGAAAGCACCAATAAAAATTTAATGACTGCATTTGTCAATAAAGTTTGTCTTGATGTCATACAGCGACTTCAAAACGGTCGTTTTCTTCTCCCCACTTGGTGTAGGAAATTCACGTGTTAAAATATACACTCTATGAAATAATTTAAGAGCTTTGAGAAAACTTTCATTTTCTAGAGCTGCTTTTCTAGTAGACTATTTCTTAATGAGCTATAGAGAGATTGTGGTTTCTAAGGGCTAAGATAAATTTCACTGATGGTTTTTAGAAATGCGGACATAAAACAGCAAGGATGAAATGAAAGTATTTTAAAGCACATAATCCATAATTTTTAGGATTAGACCTCCCAATGTGTACATTTGATAAAACAGTATTTAATATTCCTCAACTTTCTCATTCTGCTTTGTAGTATATTTCATATACGCAGTATAAAAATTAATAGAAGCTCAGACTATGATGATAAAAAAAATCACAATAACCTGCAAGTCGGGTAATTAGGAAGTAAATATGAAAAAACTACGACCTGAAATAACCCAATTAAGCAGCGACTCACTGTTCTACATGAAATGTAATTCGTAGCAAAAAGATATTATTCTTTAGTTTGAATTGACATATTTACCTATAACAACTTCTGTTCTGAAAGAGTATTTAAATGTTGACTCAAGAGTGAGCTTCCTCATTATGATCAGTATTTGTTCATTGACTTCAACTTAAGTTGATTCACACGCTGTAAATGTACTGATACGTTTTACACAAAGATTGGCCGAGTCACAAACTAGTCTTCAGCTTTTCTTTAACAGTTTGGAAAAAAAAAACCTTTGATCTTGATAGCGAGACATTTCGTATACACGGGGAGGGGCAAGTTAATTAAGGAAAGTAAGTTTATAAGGAATTTGTATGCGACAATGTATGATTGCTAATTCCTTAAAACTTTAAACGATTTCTTAAAGATAATTAATCTGCAACGAAACATCAATCATGAGATTTAACTGCCTAAGCTTCACTTAAGTAGTAAATCTTTCAAAAGTCTCTAGCCTATGCTTCAATCTTACTATGAAATATACATTACTTCAAAAATACATTATATTTAATGTTTCTTATGACTCTTAAAAGGTTTTTAATGTTTGTTTTGTCTGCAGTATTTACTATATTCCTACTTTCAGTATGTGTACATTTTATGTTATCTGAATTGGCTATTTTTGATCTCTGTTTAATGTTCCTTTGCTGATATTATGACGTCATATATTCGCTGTCTGCTAGTTTTCTTTTAATTGTTTTCGTCTTTTTCTTTTCTTTTCGAAAGCAAGTCGGTAGATTTGAACCCTCTCTTATGATTTTATTTGTTTGTTGTTAAGCACAAAGCTACACATTGGGCTGTCTGTGCTTTGTCTACAGCGTGATTCGAAACTCGATTGGTTGCGTTATAAGCCCTCAGACTTACCAGTAAGCCACCGGTGGGAGGGGGAATCTCTCATGAAGGTCCAGTTCTAGTGAATATTGTGCACTTGTATTTAACAATAAAATTATTGTATTTTTTCACTTAAAGCATGGATTTAGTTCAATGAATGGATGTGAATTTAATGTTTTCTAATTTCAGGCTGTTTTTCAGGAAAGAGCTCTTCTTATATGTACCTAAGTCTTTCATTGTTTCACATTTACCTGCAAATCTGGTATATATATATAGTAACAATTATTAACCAGAACAATGGAGTATTGTAGGCTATAAGTGATAGAAACTTTCCAACTTCTCTGAGTAAACAATTTTGATTAGCAGATTATACGACTTTTAAAAATCGAGAAAGAAAAGCTCATTCCGTAGCTGAAACGTCGCGTAACCAAATAGTAAAACAATCTTCACATATAGAGAATTTTTCTATTGAATTACAGTTTATCTACCGTCCATAAACCTATATCAACTATATCACTAACTTTATGAACCAAATGCGACCTAATGGATAGCATGCTGGACTGTGAATCTAAACGTATCATAATTTGCATCCTATCGTCCCAAATTCGCGTTCCTTACTTTGTGGCCGTGGATGCGTTATAAGAGAGACAGTCAAATTTAACTATTTCATTAAAGCAACCCTAGATTTAGTGGTGGATGCTGTTGACTAGCTGCCTTCCCTCTATTGTATAAGTATAAAATTAGAGATAGATAGAGCAGATAGCCCTTGTGTAGCTTGGCGCGAATAACTGAAACAAACAAGTAAACATAATTATATACTAAGGTCACTCCCATTTCCTAAATTTCAAGTTTTTCCATGAGAAATACGACGGAAAAGTTTAAGCAATTATCTTACTTTATTTGATTATCTTGTGTTAATGATTTAACAGTTGTGGAAGAAAAATACAAATTTGGTCTGTTATGCATAAATTGGCATGTTATAAAACAATCGTTCATGTTTTTCCAAGATAAGCGTTATTATTAAGGTATTTTTTTAAATTAATATAATTGCGTAAATCACATTTATCCAAAAACAACAAAAATTTCAGAAAAAAAAAGAAACTACTAAAAAACGACAAGAGATGAAATAAATTAAATAATATACTTGTACACTAATCATAAAAAGAGGATTCTGTAGAGCTAGCGAGTTTTAGTGCTAGTCTTGCTATCATGGCTCGTTAAGAAACGGGTGGAGCCGGCAAAACTTGACCACACCCCTATAATTATAAATGGCTTAAACAACAATAGTGAACAAAGTAAGCCAATAGGAAAATCTGCCGAGGCTGGAAACGAATTCAGATGTTTTTTGTTTTTTTTTGTTGTTGTTATCCGTGACTTGTACGAAACATATTAAAAGAACTGGCAATGTATAGCGCCAAAAAGTAACAAACACAAAATGTTTACATCGGCATAAGTGCGAAGTCAACAAACACATAACATTTGTTTATATCGGTATACAGTGAGAAGTCAACAAACACACAACATTTCTTTATATCGGTATACAGTGAGAAGTCAACAAACACGTAACATTTGTTTATATCGGTATACAGTGAGAAGTCAACAAACACACAACATTTGTTTATATCGGTATACAGTGAGAAGTCAACAAACACACAACATTTCTTTATATCGGTATACAGTGAGAAGTCAACAAACACGTGACATTTCTTTATATCGGTACACAGTGAGAAGTCAACAAACACATAACATTTCTTTATATCGGTATACAGTGAGAAGTCAACAAACACAGCATATTTGTTTATATCGGCATACTATGAGAAGTCAACGAACACAGCATGTTTGTTTATATCGGCATACCATGAGAAGTCAACGAACACACCATGTCTATATCCAGACCACGATCCCAATAAATAAGCGTTGCATACCTCATATGTGACGACGTAAATACACATCTTTAGAGACGACGAGAGGTTAACTACTACATTATCAGACAAAAGTAACAAACGCTTCAAACATACGATGACTAAAAATTACACTGTCTTTTACAGCAGTCAACATAATTCATAGAATAATTAAGAAAATACTGTTATAAATTAAACAAAATCAAAATCCTTTATGAGCTAACTTTCAGTTTTTCAGAAAGTCGGGGTAGCTTGTATTATGCTCGTCCTACAAAAAGTTCATTCTAAAATCCAGCTAGCTTGTATCTACACATTTGACAATTATATGAGACATTGTGTGATACATTTTGTTGTTTTATCAATCCTTTTTTTTTTTTGTCTTAGGTAGCGTTAAGTAGCGCATACGTATACTTACAGCTGTAGAACATTCAGCGTGTTAGACTAATTTTAAACGTAATCTAACAGATTCTTCTGGAGTTTATAAAATGTTAAATCGTCTTATTGTTCTAGTATATATACATGTGTGTGAAACGTTCCGCTTGAAAGTAATACCCTACCTTGTTCAACTAAGAAACTAAAAATATTAAGCTGTAGATAGTGCTTTAGACTGTTTGAATTTTTAGATTACTTAGTTTCTGTATACTCTAGAAAGATATCCGAAATTTCAAGGAATGGTTAAAGGTTAGGCTACCTTAATGTTGCAAAACTGTAAACTGTTTGGTTCCTTTACTGTTATATAATATTTAAAGTATTTGGCTATCTTACTGCTTTAAAATGATCAATGTGTTTGGCTACTTTACTGTTCTATAATATTCAAATTACTTGGCTAGTTTCACATTTTAGAATATTCACATTTTCTGGCTATTTTAATGTACCGGACTCTCTAAAGTGTCTGGTTAATTACTGTTATATAATATTATAAGTGCTCAGATACCTAAGATAAGTCTAAACCCTCTCTGAACCTTCTCATTTGTTCCAGATACAGAATTAGATAAAGAAGTTTTTCCCAATTTCATAGAATGATCTATTCTTATATGTGCAAGCTCACATCTGTACCTTTAATGCTTTGTCAGCCCAAAATATCTTGTTAGTGAATATCATAATGTTATAACTATAGAACTTGGTTACAGGTGTGAAAAAAGCCCCTTCATGTGAGGGGACTGAGGTGGACCAGACAAAAAATTGAGGGTGTTGTACTTTACTTCTTGTGAGAACACATGCTGTAATATTTAAGGAGTGAATCAGCTTTAACAGTAAGCACTTTTTGTTGAATGCGGGGTATACAAGGGAGAGAGGATAAGGCACAGTTTGAGGTAGTTTCAACTACAACAAGCCCCCGTTACCACCGCTTCTGCTTTCTTATAACGTGAATTAAAAGGGATTAATAGATTTACATT
This sequence comes from Limulus polyphemus, assembly GCF_000517525.1. NCBI lineage: Eukaryota > Metazoa > Arthropoda > Merostomata > Xiphosura > Limulidae > Limulus > Limulus polyphemus. The sequence goes on from NW_013666286.1 coordinate 37,796, forward strand.
AAGAACAGAGGTTAAGGCGCAGAGAATAATTAGAATCAAGCTATTTGAGTTCACCAAGCACATGAAATGTCTTGCAAAAAATAGTGGTAATAACAAAAATAGATACGTTTGAAAAACTGTATGATTTAACTGATTTCCATGTCTGTAATATGACGTTTAAAATCTCGTAGAGAACAGTTTGATAGGTTCACAACAAGTTATAGGGAAATATGATTGTTTTGTTAATAAAATTTGCGTTAATATATGTTTTTTATTAAAATTATGTGTTGCAATCAAGATAAGATTTGGACACTTTTGAGGCTTAAGTAGTTGAATTGAGAAATAGGCATAGCTCTGAAAAAAGAATCATAGATAATCTACTATGACATCGAGGTTATTTATATGGGTTGTACAGTTCAGTTGAATTAGGTAGAGGAAGGGTGGATGACATTTGTGCGCTTAAAGCAGGGAAGTAATGCATGCCCGACAGCAGCCTTACACCCGTCGTTGTGACAGAGGGCCGTATAGAAGATAGAAGTGGTCCGTATGTAAAGTGATCCTGCGTCCAGTAATGTATATATATATACTGTCTGTCACCTACCACATTTCGAAGTACATTGCACCTTATATGTATATATAAATCATGTAAATATTAAGAGAAGTAAGATGTTGAACCGTCTGAAAGTGATAACATTTTCCAATTTCTATGAAATTATGAATTAGAAAGTTAAGATATATCATTTAACAAACCATGTTGATTTTAGGTTGTTATATAAGACCGAAACTCAAACGTACTTTTTCAGAGATACATGCTCTATTTTGTGGTTAAATAGGAAAATAAAATATTTAACCCATATAGCCTATATAGATAGAGAGAAAGTTTTGTTTTCAAGACATACACGTGTTTTATATGAATGGGGTTGAAACGCGGTCTTCTGAGTTGATGATATGTTTGGTATGTAGTCGGGATTTCAATGTTTGTTCTGAGAAAAGAATGCTAATTGCTTCCATTTCCAGGGCTGATAAATAAGTGACGCTGGCAGAAGTTTACTATTGTAACAGTTGTTTGCTAATGGTCCTCTAGTGATGGTGGCGACGAATCTAACGAAAGGAGAAGTCAGTGCATCATCTTTATGAGCGTACTTAAGAAGAAACCCTCTCCCGAAGAGAACCCATTCAGTCAAGCCGTATCTTCTGAGATAGAGCTCAACGGATGTACTACTGAAATACCATACGTTATTGCAGCACTACGTTCTCCATAAATTTCATGAGGCCGTGAGATTTCCCGTCATTTTAATTGCGAAAGCGACATTTTAAATGTTGCTATCATTCCTTTAGCTACCACTTTCTCAAGCCGACGAAACTGGAAATAGTCACTTCGTGAAGCTTAGAGAGAAACAGTGCAATACCTCTGCTTATTTCACCGCATTTAAACCGCTTAATGTCGTCTTTTATTCGAGAGAACTAGGACAAATGTTTTGTTTCTTTCAAACTAATTTCACCTAGACGGAAACCTGCTGAGAGTTGTTCTATCTTTCAAAAACACAAAACTTGCTGCTTACCACCCTCACAAATATTGAACAATGTAGTTTGAACAATGATGAAAACAGGCACATACTGATCAGATATTTGTTAAAATAATCATGATATTCTGCTAAAGAAACATAATAACTGTTTGGTACTGTTGGAAAAAGAAGAGGTTACTATGCTTTATTTTTATAAAATAATAAAATTTCTAAAAATAGAATCAGTGACATCTGAAAGTTAAAAACGTCGTTGTAAACATAACATAGGTAGAAATAAAAACATTTTAACCCAACTTTATGTTTGTCAATATAAAGAAGGATTTAATATCTAATGAGAAGTGCCGTTTTTTGTTTATAAAATGATTTTACAGTTTAACGTTTTTAATGAGACAAAAATATAACAGTTAAAGGAACATATTTTTTGGGCTATCTCAATAAAGAAAAAATAATTAAAGATAGCTTTAAAAGCCTACAAACTATACGAATTGACTCACATTATTAAAAGTTTGATTATTAATTTTAAAAAAGGGAACTATGCAGGTAACTACGGCTTTGTGAATCATCCTAACTAATGCTCTATCATTTTTTCAACATCCAGTCTGTGAGTCAGGTAGACCTTTTGGTAGGTTGATTCCCAAAAATCTTTCCGCTATTTTCTTTTTCCTTCTTCGTATTCTGAACAGAGATCTGAACTTCTTGTGATATCTACAATCTAAACTGGCCAACAGCGCGGCCAAATTCGCCATAATTTCCTGGCTGTGAGTGAGTAAAACCCCATTCTCCCATACAAAAAAAAAATCCCAAACAAAACACGGCAGTGGCTGTACATGTTGAGTAATACAATATCTAATTCCTCAGATTTCGCGTGTACTGTCGATATATATGATTGAGAAATGCTGCCTTAAGTTGGCTATGAGCGGTAACTTCCTTAAAATGGACATTTCTACTCTGCAAGAGGTGCATAGCCCGACCAACACGTTAAATGCCGCATTTTCATGAACGGACACTTTAGGCAGTAAAAATGTTTATTTTTTGTCTTTTTCTTTTTTGGTGGGGGAGGTAACAGATCGACTATTTTATGGGAGTATCTTTTGTTCTTACTTGAATACCGCAAACCGTAACACCCCTCTCTAATTCACTTCAATCCCTTGAATTTCGTCAAGACAGTGTGTTAAGGCAAGCTAAATAGAAATGTACGAAATATACTTCATAATAGTATAATATTAATGCTAGTTTCAAAATATAAGACTAACAAATGTAGAAGATGACTTATAACATGAAACTATAGGTTTATAGCACGAACTAAGGCTGACAGTACAGCTAACACTCAATGTCAAAGCTAACATTACAACATAGAAGGTTACGTTACAATATGAAACTATAGGGTTATACTTATAGCAGGAATTAATGCTGATTGACATAAATCCAACGGTCAGTATCAAAGCTAACATTACAACATAGGGTAGGTTACAATTTGAAACTATGGTGTTATACCAAGAACTAATGCTGATTGTACACAAATCTAACGCGCATTATTAAAGCTAACATTACAATATAAAAGGTTATCTATAAGCAAGTTTAACGATCATGTGTTAAAGCATAAACCATGTGAGCTAAAACAAGGCCAACTACCTGAAATTGGTCTTTCCATCTCGATATACAGAACAAACACCTAAAAAAATTATAGTTAATTATCTATAAACTTGGGATAACCTTAAGTAAGTGGCGACCTCTTTATGTTTTCAAGTAAATAATTCCAGTAATCATAAATTTATTTTTAATACATTATCATATTTATTATAAAAGAGTGTAAAAAGTTTTCTATTTGTCAATTTATTATTATTATTATTATTATTATTATTTATTAATAATTGAAAATTATCCATAAAGGAATTAATATTGTTACAAATTGTCAAATATTTATTTAATTGAGTAATAACAATTCCTTTTAATAGTACAAACGGAGCTACACTGTTTGGGGTGGAAAACTATAATCCCTTCTTTTCTCAAAAATACTTAACTGTACTCTTGCTTTCCACGAAAACAATATCTAAGGCTAAATACTCTGCATGATTGTAAGTATTATTGCTTCTTTCTATTCTAAGTTCCTTTGTATATCTTTGATTAAAATTTAGATTATGGATAGAGATTAGATCATTAATGTAAGCGAAAGGTGTAACACTATAAGTTAGGGTTGATTACTTGTTTAAAAAATAAAGTATCATAGAAGTAGAGATACTGGTTAGCCATGTTTGTGGAGAAATTAGCTCCCATCGGAATATTCACTGTTTGAACACTTTTTCATTAAAGATAATGTAACTATTATACATACAAAAACTATGTATATTTTTTACAATGATACTTCGTAAATTTGAATTTAAGAATAATTATTTCAGTATCTATACATTTATGAATTAAATATTTTAAAACTGATTAAGTCTTTCAAATCTATTTTGGTATATAATGCAATGAAATGTTAAGTAGTAACAGAATTAGCTGCTTTTAGGGAATTTATATTAAACATTTCAGACCTGGAATATTGTCTTTAATGAGTTAAAAATGATGATCCAGTTAAGTTCATGACAATTTCATTTTTTCAAATAAAACATATAGAATGTTGTTAAGTTCAATACATGTGGATTTAGTAACGTTGTTTAAAGAGTTTGTAATAAGCATAAACTTAATAGGCGTTTTATGCAATTTCGGTATTGCATATAAAAGTGGTAAATTAAAACAATTAGAATCTATACTTTTATTCCATTTTTCGATGACTTTCTTCAAATTAGTGATAACTGTATTTCTATTGAATCTACTTTGTTAAATATCTTAGCTATATTAATTTCATTAATTAAAAGTTTTTAAATAGAAAAGTAAATTACAAACTTGTTTTATCAATAGGGGTAATAATAAATTCTTCTTCAAGTTCACTAGTTATATTTTTAGGAATACTAAAAGAAAAATCTATTTTATATTTAGATAAATTAAAGTTTTTAACTGTTTTTATATAATTAATAACAAATAATTTCCATTCAAAAATTAAACACGGGAAATAATAAATTATTTACTAATTTTAATATATAATCAATATTTTTTTCTAAATCTTTGAATATTTCACTTTTTGTTTTTCTTAAAATTCTAAATTTAGTATCTTTTTCTAAAATTACTCTTAAGTCTAACCTCTAAATTACCTTTTACGTTATGATTATGAAGAGAATCTATAAAATTACTATTGATACAGTTACGAAATAAATTATCGATTTCTTTGGGATTAAGTTCTTGAATAAATTTTGAATAGTTAAAAATGAGAAGCCCTATTGGTTTATTGTAGTTCAAACTAGCTGTAGGTTGTAATGATTTAATGGGAAATATTTCTTCTTTAACACGTTTGTGAATTAGATATTGTAAAGATAAATCATCATAGACTTTATGTTTAAAATCTATCTTCATATAAGATGTTTCATTTTTATTCTTTACCGGAATGTTGTTTATAAAAAACTGATTTAATTTTAATTGAAATTTAGTTAAATTTATAATTAATTCTTTAATATGAATGCCTTTAAGTTCAAAAGTTAATACATATTTAGACAAATATTTGATTTTCTATTAATTAATTAAGCTAAATGCTTTATGATAAGTTTCAACTATTAACAGATTTGTCGAAACCAGATTCTAAATTTTTACAGAAGTTCTCAAAATTAATCCTTTTTTTGTTTTTACCGTTATCCCTCTTTTATTTTGTTTAACGTTATAAATATCAATGTGAAATAAACGTCTCTAATATGAAATTTACTACTTAAAGGTTTTTTTTATTTTGAAATTTCTGGTTTTCTGTTTCAAAACAAAATAATATTTTCTTTCCTTTGATAAGTTAATATTACATATGTTTTATAAGATAGTAATTTTAACATCAGCAAATTGATGTTTATTAAAATGGTCTATTTCAATGGAATTAGGAAAAATCTTTATTACTTTGAGGTCTATTTACATTAATCCTCAAATGTAAAGAATTTGTGGTCTGTCCTACATACTTTAAACCACATATACCAAAGTAATAAAGAAATATTATATATTTCACATAATGTTATTTCTTGATGTAAATATTTAAAATCCGTAGCAGTCGGACAAGTTAGACATTTTGAACTATTGCACGTAACATTTTCATAAATTAAAGTATCATATCTAGATTTCTGGTAAGTAACTAATTATGTAAGTACCAGTATGCAAACAGTAAACGGAAAAGAAGAAAAGGGAACTCAAATCAACACCTTAACATAACTAAATAACTAGATTAATAGTTTTAGTACTATAAACTACATTAAGTGTAAATAGGCGATCAAATCAGCACTATATAGGAGATGACAAGGATTGATAATGGATAAACATTTTGGATTTTTTTAAGCCTCATTTCAAACATTTTGGCTTTGATTGGTATATATATCAAAGCCAACACATCGATATGAATGTAACAATAAACTTATAAACTAACGATTATGTGAAAACCTGGCACACATTATGTTGTCGAAAAGAAGCCAATGCCACTGCGTAAAATTATAGTGCTATAGCAAAAACGTAAATTTATGATTAATATTTTAATGCTATACAACATAGAAATTAACTGTAGAACATGAAACTTCAGTGCTATAGAAAAACGAAAAGTTTTAAAACGTTCAGTAGAAGAGTTAGAATTACCAATTAATACAATGTTATAACATAGGAATTAATGTTATAACTTGAAAGTATACCGTTAAAGTAAATACTAGTTTTATAACATCCATATAGAGCTTGCATTACAAGTTAGGTTTAACAGCATAGAAACTGACGAAAGTATCACAGCCATGTCGAAACTATAGAATGATGGAACGAATAGTTGCAGCATAAATTTAAAATGATTACGTTGAAACTAAATATCTGAATACAAATTTTGAAAATATATTGTATATTAAAGTCTATAGATATAAAATATTAAACTACATAGAAACTAACTAGTGACTATTCTTATGAATATTTTATCTTAAGTAGAAATGTTAGACTTGGTAAATAACGTGATTACTAGCTCTTTCTTTGCTTTGTTCTAGAGTTTCCACTGGTAATTGGCTGATTTTATATAGCTAGCACTACAAAATTAGAAACTAAAAGGATTATAGCATTTAGCTGAAGAGGTGCTATAGTCAGTTATACGTTTTAAGAACAATGATGGAAATATTGGAAAGATAAACATTATTAAAATGATGGAAATTAATGAAACAAATATTGGAAATAAAAATATTATTAAAAATTATAGAAGTAAGCGAAACAAATATTGGAAATAAAGACAATATCTAATTATGTATTTAAATTCAAGAACAAATTTAATCAGGAAAATTATTCATCATTTATGATGATAATTAACTATGGCTTTTATAAATTTTTCATTTAATTCAAAAACAAAATTAAATACGTTTTATATTTGTAGTTGTGAATTAATAACCTATGAACGTCAAATGTATCTTTTATTACGCAACAACAAACAAATAATAGTAAAGCAGATATAACGTGACATCTGGTCAAAGCAGTTAAATATCAAGTAAACGAAATTCTTTTGGTTGTTCTTAATAGCGATAAGTGGTGCTAAAATGAATTGCTCATTTTTGTTTTGATACAACTTGCGTCGATTTCACTTCATGGTTATTTATAACAAAACAGTTTTGGATTTTACACAATTATATCACCTGATATAAAAAACTAAACATTTTAAATGAAATATAACTTCGATATAAGCCAAGTTACATTCAGAGCAAGAAGAATTTAAAAAAATGATATTTTTTCCCACAATTAATCCCATTTTTATCGTGATCGATGAAAAATCAAAAATCTCCAATATAGAATTTTACATGCCTTTAACCAAAAAAGCATCATTCGGGCTATTTTCTCTCTCTATAAAGAAGATTTCAGAGCTGATATGGAAGGGACGAGCGTGCAATAAAAATGGGATTAGACTGAAGTAGCATGATCACTTTGGGCATGGCGTGTGTAAGTTGAACGGATGATCACTTCAAGAAAAATCTTAGTGCATCATTAGAATTAATTTATGGAACGACCGCATGGGGTCTTCACGTCATTTCATCTAAATATAGGTTTACTATGACAAGAGATCCGACACGCTAGGGACTTATGGGAATCAGCCACGCTGTATTGCTTTCTCTGGATGCTTCTTGTCCAGGTTAGCTGATTTATGATGGTCGTTCGCCATGTTATGAGTTTTTTTCTTCTGGCCATGTCCTCAAAGTACTCCCAATTAAATAGCTTTTCTCCTTTTATCACTACAGAAAAAAAAACATGTTTTATTTATATTTAATGCAACATAGTTTTCTTTTTGTTCTTTATAAATAAAAAGGAAAGTTTTAAAACAAAAGTTACTGATAGGATAAATACGTTTTTTCGGTTAAAAAGTGGCGGAATATTTATCTGTTTACCTACTAATATTGCTAATATTAATATTTATTACTTGGACTATATTTACATATATTCGAGTTAAGTACGATAGGAATATCATTTAAGTAATCAGTATTTCTTTTCGTAATGCAAGAGCAAACTATTTATTTACTCTTCTAAGCGTAAAATATGTTTAAATACATACATCTAAAATATTGTGGAATTACGTTTACAATGAATGAATTTCGCGGTAGTTATACCTATCTTGTTTGATTTTAAAACAGCAAATAGTATATTTATGTTGCTGTTATGTTCACATTTTGACAAATAAAATAATGTTTGTCTATTGTTATGTACAACGATGCTCAATGGACTATCTGTGTTCTGTCTCCGCGAGTATCGAAATCTGATTTTTATCGTTATAAGACCTCAGACTTACAGTTGAGCAATTGGAGGCATAAAATAATGGCCCTTTACGATAAATGTTTTCTTTCAGTGTGTCTTTTCATTCTTCATATAATTGAAACGATAAAATTCACTACTGTTAACAACTTCGTCACGTTTTTTTTATTCTGTTCATAAGCCCATTTCAAATCTGACCTTTAGCAAGGTCACCTTAAATACACTAGTGGATTAAAACAGATACAGGTTGTGTTATAGTTTTCTGTGCATGCAGCGGTAACTTGCTGCATACTAAATAAGACGTAAGTTTATATGTGCTTATGTGATTTAAAGTGATAAAATGAATTAATTCAACATGTACTTTAGTTATTTATAGTATTACGCAGATTTAACATATAACTTTAAATTCCTTAAATTTTAATAACTACATTGGTCAAATGTCATAGGAATAGTACCTGAAGCTTTACATGTAATAATTCTGCTTCTGTGTTTAGCAGGCCTATCCTTGTCAAGTGTTCTTGGGATAAGGATCGAAAACACCGCTAACAGCGACGATACCCAACTGATGACCTAAGGCAGAGTGACCATAAAGTTTTTTTTTGTGATTTACCTGTCCTACATAATTAAGATTAATTATTATTAATAGTAATTTTTATTGGAGATTTTTAGCAACACTTCTGGCAGGAGTTATTACATTATTATATACTTTATTAAGAAATATCTAAGCATCTATCTACCAGGATTAGATAGCGTTGTTAATATCTAGTTTACTATGAGAACAGAAAACTATGTAACAAAACTGTGTTATTACTGACACACGTACTTTCTGATTCATTAATAAACTATTAATAGTAGAAAAATTATTATAAAAAGTCATAACACCGAAACAAATATATTGGAAGTATTGCTTTCGAAGTTTTTTTACAACAGGCAATTGCCGTGCATTCAATTCATTTTCATCATGAATACTCTACCTAGTCAATCTATCAAAGAAAAAGGTTCTTGTTAAGATATAAAGATGTAAAAATTGAACACTTTAGTAACAATGCTGCTATGAATTATATTAGAAATTCACCAACATTGGATATTAAACTAATATAAAGATTTCAGATATTTAACTAATATGTGACATTTCTTTTAGGTTTAAGTAATTATCTTTAAGCTGGTTTAAACTACTTGTAAGGTAATTACGTTTTGTACTCCCTTCCACAGGACTTTCGTCTTTTCTCTTCTAAAATCAATAAAAATAGACTTACTTTTGACCTTAAACGAGTGTTATTCGTTGGTAAAAGAGTAGCCCAATAGTTGGCGGAGGGTGGTGATGAGTAGCTGCCTTCCCTCTATTCTTACACTGCTAAATTAGGAACGGCTAGCGCACAGATAGCCCTCGTGTAGCCTTGCGCGAAATTTAAAACAAACCAAACCTTAAACGAGTCCGCATTCTAGTCCGAAAATAATTCAAGTTCTTTTCATTTCCTACCTCAAGCAAAATTTATTCAACCTGAATCGAGGGTTAATTCCCGTCCAAAATTATGAAGTTATGTTCAACTACACTTTCGAAAATAAATATTTGCACTTTAAATTCTATTGCTTGCTCTGAAGTCAGTTAAAGATCTGTTCAACTTCAGTATACATATTTCCAAACTCAATCACTTATTCTGTGAACTTATGATTCTATTTGGGATCTGTCAACTTCAAAAATAACTCAAACTTAACTTGAATCGTAGTCTGTTCTCTCACAGATTTAACATCTTCACATCGTAAAGATAACTTTAATATCTATTAGGAATATATGCGTAATTTATTTGTTTGAAGTTAAGCACAAAGC
>NW_013666286.1:48094-87109 GCF_000517525.1 Limulus polyphemus
AAGGGCTATCTGTGCTCTGCCCCCCCCGGGTATCGAAACCCCGTTTCTTGGGTTGTAACTCCACAGACATACCGCTGTGCCACTGGGAGGGCGATATATAGGTAATATAGGCCTTTGATATTTGGTACTTACAACCTGAACAGCACCTTATGCGATACATAAACTAAACGACGAAATCAGGTACTACAAGTTTCAGATATAGCCCTTCCCAACTGGGGACTGCTGATGGGAAGGAGGGCAAAACTGTTGTGGTTATAACCACTTATAGCTGAAAGTGCGAAGAATGTTCAGCGGGATACCGCAGTTTGCTCTTAAATTTATGATTCCACATCATAGCACGCTGAACACTTGTCGCCGCCCGACCCATTATTCTAATGAAAAATAATCACCTATTGCTTAATTGCTATACGAATGTCATTTCATTACTAAAGAGACTGATTATGTACATCTAGCTGTTATGGCTTAATATTTTCCCATTGTTCACCTTATGAACATTAGAATCGACATTGTTTATACTAATTTATTTCGCTCTTGATATTTTCCACGTTAATGAATCAATATATGTGAACAGCACACGAGCATGAATCCCGAGTTTTAGTGTGTGGGCAACTAGTTTCTGGACCACCCCTTCAATAATAAAAAATGTTTAACGAACATTCTTTACTTTGTTACAGTAGAAATTTTTGTCATTCGGAAATGATTGTTTATAAACATTATATAATAACAATGTTATTGTTCAGTTCATCCCTCATCTTTCACCAAAACAGACACTGGTTGCTGTAAAAAGTTATGGCATATAAGTGTAGTCTTTGGTAATCGAAGAACAATATCTCTGTGCACAACCTTACCAACAACCTACTGTAGGTCGGGTATTGGGCTCAGAATGAGTGACCCGTCTACACATGAAAATGTTAAGAAAAATGTCGATAACGTTTTACCATCACTTGTTCATTTGCAGTTCTCTAATATAATAAAGCAACTTTTAATTGTGTTAGTATTTTTTTGCAAATATGACTTTATAAAACCTTCTAATTGAGAGAAACATTACTTTTATTTGATTTCTAAGCCTCAGTTTCAGGGATTGTCAGAATGTTCACAGGTGTTCAAGAAAAGGGTAATTAAGAACGAAGTGCTGTAGTTTTGATATTTCAAACTGATAAGGTGGTAGGCAGTACATTGATATACCATATTTTAAAGTTAAATTATAGTGTTAAGGTACAGAAATAATATTTTGAAAGTGTACATTTTTTTATTTTTTTCAGCTAATGAAGAAAGACAATGGTTGAGTTGGCTAAGCGGGGATTTGAAGGAAGTGTGTCACTTGAGTCTGAAAAGAATGGGAAGTCAGATGCTGCAGAAACAGATTATGACATATGTACAATATGCCAAGAAAAACCCATAAAATGGCTATACATTATTCAGCTAGAAACGTTTGAAAAGCTAAAACTAGCAGGCCTTGCTAAATAGGACCCAACTGCTGTACACCTGCAACCAGACACAGATAAAACTACTTGGTTGGAAACTAGAAAGCTAAAATGGCAAGATAAATGCCGAAATTTCTACCTAAATGACAAGAATTACAAAATTGCTGAGTAGAAAAGACTGGGTGTAGATAACAAATCTGAATATGAAAACAATAAAGAACCCAAGCCAAGTTCATAATACACGTCCACTCGCTTGCACACCGAGCCTTATCAGGTGAAGGTATGCTGTGTAACATGTAAGAAACAGTGGTTCTGAGGAAAGAAGTCAGAATGTAAGGTCTCTACACAGGACAGTCAGGAAACAATAATGAATCTGGCTAAAAAGTTGAAACGAGATGATATACTATACAGGGTAATTGGTGCAGGACACGACATGGTAGCGAATGACGTGTGCTACCATAAACCGTGTATGAATGCATTTAAAGTGCCTTGAGCTCCTACTGGTGAGACGCAAAGAATATATATGACACAGCTTTTACAATACTTTTGAGGAAATGGAAGTCAGTTTCTTCCGGAACCAGCAAGGTTTCTTAGTCAAGTTCTTAAAATATCGATATAGTCAGATTCTAGGCAGTCTAGGAGTTAAGAGCTCAGAAAATTAACTTTATATAACACTGAAACATCATTTTGCTTCTCGCTGTGTAATGCTTGATTAAAGTTGTGATTCAGTATTTATCTGTGCTTCAACTGCTGCTCTTGGTGATGCTCTAGGTAAACTTAAACAGGTAGAGAAGGAGAAAATCTAGACCAAAGGCATGAAACTCTCGATCGTGCAGCAAAGATTCTCAGAGATGATGCTAAGCTTTGCAAGAAGGAAATTCAGACTGCTAATTCCACTGAGATATCACTTGATGCAGCTCCAAGGCTAGTTCCAGAGCCTTTCTTTAATTTCATTATTTGTATTCTATCTGACAAGGTACTCCTCTCGGAAAAAGGGCAAGGAAACAGTAGAATCTCTGTGGACCAACCAACGCAAGAGGTCTTGATGATGGCACAGCAGCTGCTTCAGCAAATTCGTGTATGGTGACTCCATTTGTCCTTAGAACAGCGTATCATTTATATAACAAGACTTAAAGCAAAGACCTAATTGTACTCAGTAACAAACTTGGCTAAGGTATCAGCTATGACAGCTTGCATAGACAACTGACTTCACAAAGTGCTTCAATCATACAGTAAATCCAGGAAGAAGGTGTGTATGTCCCTGTTAATATCTCCACTGTGTTTGCAATGGACAATCTAGACTGGAAGAAAAATACATTAAAGGAAGGAGGTTTCCATGCTACAACAGCCATTTCGTTTGATAATTCTGAACTTGATCAATCGGAGACACTTTCTGACAATCCTAAAGTTATTATCAGCATCAGCAGAAGAAGAACTCTCTCAGATGTTCCTGAAACTCCAATATCCACGTGCCACCTCATATTCAGTGACAGACAGAAAGAAAGATCACTATGTGATATCCCATCAGTTGAAAGTTTAACAACAATGAGTGATAGTACATTAGATGAGATATTTCTTATGTAGCTTTTTGGACATCTGATGCATTAAAAAAATGCAGCTTACAGATGAAGACATCGATGGAGAAGTGGGTTTTCTAGGCTTTTCTGCATTCTGCTCAAATTTATTCGAGAAAAAGAATGCCAGTAAGATAACCAATCTGCCTCTGATCTCTTATACACCAACAGCTCCAACAGTGATTAAGGGAAAATGTTATGACTGATTCAAACAGCAACTAAGCTGGGAAGCAATGTACTATCAAAACATGCAACCAGGCAACATATGAGCTTGCCAGGGCTGTGAAGAAGAAAAAGATACACATGTTTGGGAAAGTAGTGTTGCTCTTTCACTAAGCACATAACTACCTAAAGGCTGTACTGAAAGGAAAGGAAATCATGAAATAAAGTGGGGCATAAGAACTTCTTGCTTGTGTTGGTTTGTGTCAGGAAGGAACCACTATGTAAACTTTGGTGAGAAGGCTGATTATTACCAATCATTACATGCTCTAAAGGCTATGTGGCGCCTTTACTGAGAAGCATTTGTCATTTGTATTGAGGAAAGAGACACCCACCATAGACATATGATATTGTAAAGTTACTGAAGAATATTCTCAGGAACAATTTGATTTGATTTGTTTGAAGATAAGCACAAAGCTACACAATGGGCTATCTGTGCTCTGCTCACCACTGGGGCCTCAGGAACAAGGCTAATAGCCAAGAGCAATTGCTATCAATAAGAGAACCATATTGAGAACAAGAGACTCCTAGAAAAAATGTCAGAATTCAAGCAATCATTGAAGCAGCATCCAACAGTTGTGTTTTGGAGGGGATTTCTTAAAATGTCTCACATCCTTCTCAGATTCATATTTCATCAGCGTGAAAGTGACTGGATTGGTCATTTGAGTGAATCTACAAAGATGCTACCTTATCTGACAGCTGTTGGGCAATCACTGCAAATTTATCTATATGAGATGAAGCAGCTTCCAGAAACATCTTCTGAAGTACACTCGACACTGGAGCATTTGTTGGCAGAAGAACTGATGATTGTCACAATGCAGTTTCTCCAAATATGCTTTTGGAGCAAAAGTACAATGCTGATGCCAAAGAAGACAGTGGTTTTACTGGCATCAAATTTAAGCCTACAGTTTGCACAAAATGGGTATGCACAAAAGCAGTTATTGCTGTTGTTAGCACAAAATTGAAAGCAATGCTTGACCTGAACTCTGAGGCTGAAAATCCCCATCATGAGTCTGGCCAGGCAAGAGTATCAAAAGACAGTGACTTGGTCACAAGTGTGATGGCAGCAGTGGAAAGTAACCCCTTCACACTGCTATCTCAACATCTGATCAACATAGTGACTAGGCAACATGCCCAGTGAGGAATCGAACATGACCTGACCAATCTGAAAGAACTTGGACGTAGAGCACTTGTGAAATCACTGGAAAGTCTACAGGCACTGTGAGGTTGAACACATTCCACACTCAGAACAAGGTGAGTAAGTCTGCAAACAAATCACAAGCTCCAGCAAAAAGTGATGAAGTAAATGCACGCTCGACATCAAGCAGTACATCGGCAATCAAGAGGGTAGCGATGTACCTCCATCATTATTTAATGAAGATAGAACTATACGATCAACTAGATCAAAGGTCAAGATGATCAAGGCAGTCCGAGAAATAACAGGTGTATCAAGTTGTGAGGTTCTACCTGGTGCAAATAAAAAACTGTGGTTGTTGGTGATGGTATGTACATGATTCGCCGTCTGTCATTTGCAAAGGATGAAAAGTTTGAAACAATTGCAGACTGTTTCAGACAAACTCTTCTCAGTGATGTGCCAAATGGTACAAGAATAATTCACTTCTTTCGTGGTCGTTACGAGCATCAAAACAGCTGAGAGACAGCAAAGGGCTGGAGAATCTAGACCATTAAAAGTGTATGAAGTGGCTGATCAGTACAAAGCTCCTGATCTAACTAATTTCTTTGCAAATCCTGCCAACAATGCATGACTATTCGACTATCTGGGTAAAAAGTGGAGCATAGATGAGATAGAAGGTTAAGCTCTGAGTTCTACGCATCTCTAGTTAAGTGAAGGATTTGAAGATCAAACCAAATCTGTACTTCTGACAGGGGTATTGTAACTTCTGCTGCAAATTAGAATCAACCCAAGAGGATGCAGATACTAGAATCATTCTCCATATTGTATATACTCTACAGAAAGAAAGCAGTTCAACGTGTTATAGTATATGCTAATGATACTGATGCGATAGTCCTTTGCATTTACTATGCAGCTGCACTCCTGATGGATCTTCCTGGATTATGGGTACAGACTGGAGTGGACTTGACAATTATTTGCCAATTTACGAAATTGAAAGGTTTTTAGGATCAGCTCTGTGTTGATCACTACCTTTCATCCATAGACTCAGTGGAGAGGATACTAACAGCTACCCATATTTTACAAGTAAGAAGGGCTGTTTGGTAGCTAGCAAGTAGATCAACATTTATGCCCTTGAAGATTTTGCATAAATTGGGCACTCATCTGTCACTGAAGAGGTTATCAATCAGGCAGGAGAGTTGTTGATTGTTGTGTACACAAAGAATGTGGAAATGGTTAGGTCTAGTCTAGCAGACATCGGAGCCAATACATTCCTCAACAACAAAACTACGTTACTGACGCTGCTGCCACCTACTGAGGACACCTTCATGCAACGCCTAAAGAGATGTGATCTAGCCACAATAATTGACAATATAGCACATATAGCAAAGCCGATAATCCTCTCACTTGATGAGCATGGATGGATTGTGAGTGGAGTTCAGCTTGTACCTGTGCCTATTAACACACCACTGTGGCCTCACGATATGTCGAAATCACCCTCACGTGGCTGCAAAAAGGGTTGCAGTAGTAACTGCTCCTGTACCAAGAAACAAGTACCATGTTATCTAGGGAGCAAGTGTCATGGTTCAGTGGTAAAATATTCTCGTGAACAGTACTTGGCACAGTTTGATGGCAGTAATGATCCTGAATCTGATGTAGATGACAATTGATCTCTGAACTTTGTTGTGTTCAATACCCATGTTTGACGTTATGTGCTTATATTTATGCGTGTCTACTTTTGAGATTTACATGTAAATTTATCCTAATGAGCATTCTTTTCTAAGGATAAGTTATAAAAAGTAGTAGCTGGGAATACTAAATATAGTATTCATCCTCACGTAGTATGCAATATCCTGTTGGACAGAATCTAGTTATATATTTGAGTTTATTGTAATATCTTGAGTCAGCATTTCAAGCCTTATCGTTTTCAGTGTTATATTAAATATATTTTCCTGTTAAATAAAGATGTTTCCCAGTGTCGTGTAATAATCAGCCTTATCTGGAATAGTTCCCCTAGGCATTGTAACTTGAAGATTTTTAGTTTATATAATGTCAATGTGTTAAAACGGATTTTCTAATAATATTATGCTAAAACGATTACATGATGTCAATCTAGTAAAGGTCCTTTGACCAAAAAGATGTAAGAATATAGTTCATTTTAAATTTTAAGGTTAATAAAGACATCTGTGACAATTTTACGTTCTCATGTGTGTCATCTGTATATGTCAAAAGTAGTGTCCGAGCGGTAAAACCTACCATCACAGACCATGCTGTAAAAAAGCTACATTAACTGATCCGTTGGATTGTGCACCTAGAAAATACTCTTGTGTAGTAGTAGAAAATGAAATAACATTCACAACCGTTTACAGCAGAGAATGTCTGCTCAACCTCAGTGGCTTCCTGGGTATTTTATGAGAATTTCAGCATCTTAAGAATACATTTTTACAACAATCTTTTCAGATTATTAACATAAAAGCATGTCCGTAACTTTATTAAATATATCTGAATAATAAATTATCTATGTTATTCATTCTAAAACAAAACATTTAAAAAAATTAATTAAGCTCGCGACAACTGCTTAAACCTTCGTTTGTTGGTTTTAGCTAAAAGTGACACAATTGATTATATGCTCTCTGTGTATTTTGGAGATCGAGCTGCGAATGTTACCGCAATATACTGGGAACGTTTAGATGTTAATAGTATATAACATTCGGTAAAAAAAGCCTTTGTAAAACAGATATATTTGGCAATAGGATGGATGATTAGTGAACAAGTGTCACATGGGCTTAATGTTGTTATTGAAAAGTATGTTTCAACTGCTTTATGAACAGAAATACTTCAAAACAGGTTCAACTAAACATTTGGTTTGAAAACAATATAGTGAGCATAAACTTGTCCCTTGTTCTGGAAATCCGCTTTTTATACTATAATAAACTACACATTATACGACAAAAGGAGGTGAAAACAATTGTAAGTTATGATGAAGTTTCTGTTTGAAGACACTATATGGATAATAAGTACAAAGAAAGAAGGAAGTCAGAGTTATAAGTTGTGGTGGATTTCCTTTTGGAAATTACAATATACATATAAAATATGGAGAAAAAAGTAAGCAACATCTCAACCAACACTTGGTCCAGTTATCAACACTATTTTCAAGTTTTGAACAATTCGACTTTCAAGATCTACATATCTACATGTGCCGATGCTTCCGTTTATCAACGTTATATTTTAAGATCTGTGCAAGAACTCAGCTAACAGATGTTTCCGCATATAAAAACTATCTGCAAGTTATAAATTATTGTGGTTTAATGTTTCAAGCTCTTATATAGATACAAAGTGCGAAGAAAGAACGTATGTCAATAATTATGAAATATGGTTACGTTTACTATTTGAAGCTGTTATATAGAAGGAATAACGTATGTCAATAATTATGAAATATGGTTACGTTTACTATTTGAAGCTGTTATATAGAAGGAATAACGTATGGCAATAATTATGAAATATGGTTACGTTTACTATTTGAAGCTGTTATATAGAAGGAATAAAATATATGGATAGAATTATAAGTTATTGTGTGTATTCTGTTTGAAGCTAATTTTTATATACATAGCACGAAAAAAATAGGCGAATAGTAATGTAATTTATGGTGATTTTCTGCTTGAAACTATAATATAAATATAAAGTACGCTGAAAGAAATGACAGTTATCAAATGTTTTCGTTGCACTTTCACCCAGGCCTCAACTTTTGCTTCTTCTCTTAGACTAGAGGGTATGACGGTTCTGTGTCTCATAGGCTTACTTTTACTCTAACCCTTTGGAGGTATAAAAAGATATAAGTGGTATCCTGTAAACCACAACCCCACTTAGAAGCTCAAAATCGCTAGAAATATCGAAAACTGTTAGAACTGTAAGAAATATCGAAAATATACCCAAAATTACTCCTCAATTGAAGCATTATCACTACTTAAACTATGTTTATTTATATGGTGAAAGATATTAAAAGATAATTTTAAAAACTACAAAATAGATTAAGATAAGAATTATATCACAGGAAATGTTCTCGCAGGTTAACGTGAAATCCCAAATTCAATGATATGAACTTTCTGATTATTCTTTCATTCTCTTATATATAAAGTTACATATTTTATTTCATTCATTAGCTTAATATCCTTCTCAGGTAACTTATTATGAAATCGATCAGGTAAAATATTTGGAATTCGTTCCAGCTTTCACTCATTAGCACAATTACAATTCTATCTACAAAATGAGTTTTAATGTTTTCAGAGACTCGGAATTTATCTCTTGGGCTTTCTTCACTCAATTTACAAGTTTCGGTACATTGAAGTATTTCAATAATATTACCTGTTTTTATTGCTTTCATTTATAAAGGAGTAATACATAAAAAAAAGAGATCAAAATTGTTAAAAATCACCAAAATTCCTTCACTTGGAGTGTAAAACATGGAAAATGTAAAAAATCATTAAAATGTCTTAAAATTGATAAAAATAGCAATTATTACAAAATACTTGTAGGTACAATGAAGTATTTGTCAATTCATTGTAATTTTTTGGAAATATTCTACAAATTACTGTATTTCAAAATATACAGGAAATCCTTCTAGTAGATTGATTATGGTGGGAATTCACTCAGTCTTTTCAACTTTATAAGTATAAAAAATAAGTTTGAAGAATAAGTACTTTCACTTATTTGAAGTGGACCTAATTGTTTTTTCCAATATTTCATTTAAAAGAAAAGCTTAACTATCGTATTCCAAATACTACAATAATTTTAAAATACATGCTTTCTTTCAGCACTGTATTCATATATACAGTATATATATATATATATATATATATATAATCAGAATTAGTTTTTCTATCAATAAAAGATTCAAATTACACTAAAAGTCCAATAGTATAGAATGGAAACTATATAGTTACATAATATTTTTTCAACTACACGTAAGATTCAAACTCTACTATGTTTTTGTTAATTTCTGAAATAGTAAAACATTTGGTTAATTGATTTATATCATCTAAATGTTTTTATTAACCTTTTTTATCTGTATTAGGTTCTATTATTTTTTTTACAGTATTTTTATTTCCGTCAACATATTTATCTTTATTCACTATTAATGAACTATTTTTCAAGTATTGTAATTTTCTTACAGCTTCAATATTAAATTTATTAATACTTAAATTAATATTACCAACTGACTTTTTTCGAATTGCTTTTCAATACACTTGTATTAGTTTGAAATGTTTTATTAAAATCTTCGATTTGGTCAATAATTTTTCATAATTTTTGTTTTGACACAGCGTCAGTTTTTTATTTTGTTCTTTCCCTATTTTTATATCTTTATTATCAGTATCAAAATTATCATTAGCTAATAATAATCCTTTTAGTACATATAAACCGTTTTCATTTCTATTAACAAGGAGGACCCATAGAACCTTGAGATATTCTTTACATAGATTATCATATGGATTAAAAACTAATTTATTATTCCTTTTATCTTTTCAGTTGATAAGAAATAAAAAATATATAGTTTTGCTGAAGTTTGTCTGAGTTCCTAGAAAAATTTAATCTTCAAATTCGTCACATTATTATGGATAACGTGGTTCGAAACAAATTATTGGATACAATCTTTCATATCAATATTATTTAACCCAGTTGCTAACAAATCTGGGTAATATCTGGAATAATTAATTCTCCATCTTTGAAAGAAATATTGTAATCTCCAGTGGGATATTTATCGCTATTAATTCTAACCCATGTTATTAATATATCAAGATTATCAAAAATCATATTGTTTTATTTTTAAAATATTTTTTTGTAATTTCATCGCTTGTAGTGTATATGATATATATATCACTTGATACATTCTGAACGTTACTTTTACAAACTCTTACACCACTCCAGTTGATTTAACATCAGCTTGAGAATTTAGAGTAAAACTATCATTTCCATCTTACTGTTCGGCATTGAGTTTAATTGGATATGATAATAATGAAAATATTTTAATTTCTCTAGAGATCAAATCCCACATCGAGATTTTAAATAATATTTCTGATATCATTAACGAATCCAAAGTATTGTTTAATCGGTATCCATAATTTTATTTCATTATTGTTTTTTCATAGCATTCATTTTTCTTTGGTAAAACCCTCATTCTATGAAGCATTACGTATAAAAGTTAATAACAATTTACCAATTTTTATTCTTCCCATTCTCGCCACCCAATGTTGTTGACCCATCGTCATCAAATGTTAAAATCTGTTTACGTGGAGTTTATGAGTTATCGATATAGAAGAACATATCAGATGCTTCGCTCGTGCTATAATTGTTTTTGGGAAATTTATTAATTCTTGAACATAAAGAATGACACAGGATAATTCAATTTCTTCAATCAACATTTTACCAAATGTAATTTAGCTCTTATTTCTTGTATTGACAAGTGTTACATTATATGTTCCTAGTGATGAATCATCTTGTTTCGTAATTTATAATTCTGTATTATATAACCATTAGAATAAATATGTTATTATCTATATCTTTGATACTGAATTCATATTTGACTGACTCTTTTTTCATCAATATCCGCTAACTTTAAACTTTATCTGTTATCTTTTTCGCGACCCAAACGCCCAACCTATCAACTGCACCAGATACAATCGCTTTGCCAGCTGCTATTAATATGGAGATCAAAAATTTAAAAAGTCATTATTTTGTTCTAATTATGTTTTTGATATGGCAATCCTTTTTCCATCATTTATCAGTTTGGAGATTAGGTTTTTTAGATTTATGTAATTGACGTGAAACACCTTCTTGCTTTTTAAATGCTACTTTTAATCTATCTCTTTGATCACTACGTAAATAAACATTTGCTTTAATATAACTCATTTATTAATTATAATAATATTTTGTAATAGTCTTAGACTTCATTAGTTGTCATCTCTCTTTTTTGAAGTAACGCTTCTAATGAATCAACGATTCGATTATATAAATTTTTACTTTTGCGTTCTGCTATTAACGCATCAATTAGTTTCTCTAGTTCATTAATTAATTCTTCACCGCCTATTTTTATAACTTTAGACATCCTCTCAAAACTTTTAATTTTCCAAACATATGAAGGAACTGTAATTATTTTATTTTTTTTCAAACATCAAGACAGAGAAAAAATAGACCATTAGAGAAATTGATGAATCTAAGAGTGTTAATGAATTTATATAAATATATAAACAAACTGTTGAATAATATATTTTTTTGTTATTAGATCTTAAGTCTCCTGGAATGAGATATAGAGACTTTTGATATATTATAAATGATGGAGGAATATTTAAGAAGAAAATATTTGTATATCGAAGAATAGTTATAACTTCTATTCTAAAATTCATATATTTATAACAGGTAGATTTTTATTTAGTGCCTCTCGTTTAGCAGCTATTGCTATTTTTCCTTTAACAGTGTTAAATTTGGGAGCCAGTGTCATTGAAGTTATTAATAAGCATATAAACATACCTGCGAGAAAAGAAGAATATGGAAGGTTTTATAATTTTTACACATAAATGCTAAATTTAATTAAAGTTCATAATATTACTGAAAAAATACATTGACTTAAAGGAGAAATATTTCAGACAAACTTTAATACATTAAACAAGCAAAGTCATTTAAACCTAAATGAGAAAAAATAAAGGATATGATGTAGTTAGTTGGATGCAAGATAAATTTTATATCCTGAAATGTATTTACATGGATTTCATTATTGCAAACTTTTTACCAAGCTTTACAATCGTCTAGTTAGAGGTAACCATGGTATTTATAGCGTGTATAAAGCATGTAATAAACATGAAATTGCTTATAGTCTATCTTTAGCTACGGTTGATACACATATTGAAGATCAAGAATTGATAAAAGATTTGTCGACTATTCAAAATCCAACTTTATAAGAAAGAATTGCTAGTGGAATTATAAAATCAGTTACTAAAGCTTAGAAAACATTCGCCCTTGGCATTTCATCCATTAGGTACTGTTTAAACTCTAAAACAGAAACTGAAACAGATAATATTCGAGAAGTTACCTCAAAGAATGGTGGAAGATTTATTTTTAAATGAATATGTACAGTTTTTAATACCAAAAAATTGAAAGATATATATATATATATTATGATCCAGAGAGAGAGGATGTAGCTGCATACATGAATTAAGAAAATCAGTTATCTCAAAAAATAAATAACAGAATATACAAAGAAGGTGAATATACAAGACACAAACCAATTAGACGAAAATTTAAAATAAGAAGAGCTTCGTAACACATACTGACAATCAATGACAAGCAGATTTGGTTAATATGAGACAATGTAAATCTTACAATAATAACACAAATTATATTTTAACAGTAATAGATATTTTAGTAAATATATCTGAGCTGTTCCAATCAGAGTAAAAATGGGAGGAGAAAGAACAAAAACGTGAGGCCTGGAAGACAGCACAACGAAAAAAAAAAAGTTTTGATGATTGTTATTTTTTGATGATCTTATACATATCTTTGGCTAATTTTGATGTTTTGGGCTATTTTTCATAATTTTTGGAGGGTTTTCGGTTATTGATGATGATTTTAGCCTATTTTTAGTGTTTTTTTAACGCTTTCCTGTTTCTTGAATTCGTTGACCCTTAAGTGGCAAAGAATCATTATATATTTACGCTACTAATCGGGTTATACGTTATAATGATTTTCTGCTTTAAATCTAACCTATATAAAAGCCAGTGTATGTCACGTTACATTACCCTTGATTTCTCGAAATAGTAGGAGTCATATAAGCCAAATTGCATTTATTCACATAGAATAGTTTGATTACTCTCTTGTCATGGGGTGCAAGGGGACCGTGAGGGGTGTGTATGCCATGAAACCTTATAAGTGTAGTGAGTGTTGGTACAATAAGCCTAAAGTTAAGACGTAGTGTGGGAGCACTTAGCATAGAGCCAAGTGCATAAGATTTATCGTGAAAGTAAAAATATTGATTCGATTGTAAACTTAAATCGTCTCTGAATTAAGCTATTTTCAGCTATATTACCAAAGTGTTTAATAAAAAACGCCATTGTTGTAACGTAGTGTTACCAAAATGCACTGGTTTTTCTATATATTAGAAGCTGTTAATCTAACTGATTTTTACAAATAATTATTATATGAATACGCCATGAATTCATTTCATGAATGATCTTAATTATATTTGTCTCGTGAGGGAAATTACCGACGTTTGACTGTCTCGACTGTACTTTTCTGCTTC
Organism: Limulus polyphemus; assembly: GCF_000517525.1. Classification (NCBI taxonomy): domain Eukaryota; kingdom Metazoa; phylum Arthropoda; class Merostomata; order Xiphosura; family Limulidae; genus Limulus; species Limulus polyphemus. The sequence continues at coordinate 61,730 of NW_013666286.1, forward strand.
TTTGTTGTTCAAGAAAGAATATACGCTAATAGCCATGTATTATGGTAGATTTTTCTCTTTTAAGCTATTATATATATACAATACGAAGAAACAATATAGGTGAAGAGTTATAAATTATAGTGGGTTTTTGTTTGAAGCTACTTTATATACAATGTACGAAGAAAAAAGATAGATGTATAGAGTTAAGTTATGATGAGTATTCTCCTGAATACTACTATATAGATAGAAACTACACAGAAATAATGTAGGCGAATAAAGCTATAAGTTATGGTGGGTTGTTTATTTGGAACTAGTTCATAGTTGCAAAGACGAAGAAAGAAGGTAGTTAAATGGAATTATAAGTTATGGTCGGTTTTATGCCTTAAATTACTATATAGATACTAAGTACGAAGAAAAAAGTAGGCGAATAGAGTTACGTTTTGGTGGATTTTATGTTTGAAACTACGGTACACGTAGAAAGTACGAAGAAAGAACTCATGTATTCTTGTGGATTTTCTGTTTTAACCTATCTCATGCGTATAAAGTGCGAAGAGAGAAGGCAGCCGGATAAAGTTAGGAATTACTATGAGTTTTCTACTTGAAAATACTGTATAGATATGGAATACGAACGAGGGAGAAAGGTAAATAGAGATACGGCTAAAAAGTACAAAGAAGGAAGGTAGGCAGGCGAATAGACTTGCATGTTTAGGTGGATTTGCTGTTTCAAGTTCACATACAGGTACCAAGTGAAGATAGAAGGTATACGAATGGTTCTGTTTGTTTTTTTTCTGCTTGAAGCTACTCTCTCGCGGCTGGAAGCCACAGTTTTTGTCGTTCGAGCAGCAGGTACATTGTTACAAAAGGCATTGTAGTAGGTACAATGATCTAGTGCTTTCTTGTTGGTGTTTTGAAACAATAGGTTCATAAATCATGGAGCTCTGCTTTGAGACATTATCGACCACACGTTTTTACTTTTCTCTTCGGCTCGAGATCGCTGGTCTTTACCAGCTGCTTTTAAATAATGCAACATATATGCAGATATTGATCTAAAACATATATATATATACATACATATTATATTATAAAATGAAATCTATTGCAGGATGAAGTTTAAGGTATATACAAACATAAATTCGTAAACATAAAATAACATCATCAAAAGATATAGAAATTAGGAGAGCGAGATGTGGGTGCTCAAGCCCGCAACGTCCCACATCTGTATCACCCTTCACTGCCTGCAGACAGTACACTGCTGTCTAAAGTAAAATTATAAAAAATTAGAAATAAAAAAGAAAAATGAAATAAGGTACAACCATTTGGGGGTAAGTAAGATAAACCTACCTCCTGAGGTTAGCATTCCAGCCCTCATTATAGTAGTAAAGCACTAATTAGTAGCATAGTAGACATATTATACAAGCATAGAATCCCAACCAAGTTGTCTATAGTCTGTACACTGGGGATCCTTTTAATTTATGCAGCGTATTTAACTAAATTTTTCTTTGGGTTGGTTTTTGTTAATTTAAATGTCATTTACCAAAGGTTTGGATTTGTTGTTTATAACGCAGTCCTTCTCTGTGATTTTATTTTGCTTGACTGTTCAAGTATTAATTTTCTATGCATATATTCAATGAATGTAATTTGTTGCTGACTATCTCGCACTTTTCCATTGCATTGTTCAATCTTTATGCAGTTAGTATCATTGCCTTAACTAATAGAGAAATTGTGTAAACTATAATTTAGCCTAGTGAGCTGATTATACTGATTATGTTGCTGCTAATGTAATAAAATGTAATAACAAACGATGTCTCGCATGTCCTGCTCTAAACACTTTTCATCCTATTATTCCTACAAATTCATTCTGCAAAATAAATAATTTAGTCTGTCTTAAAATCCATGACATATACGTATAAACTTGTATAGATCTCAAGTTAAAAACATTTTAATGAATTCCATAGAATTAAAGCATTTTAGAGTTCATTCTTTTACTTCTGCTAAAATAACTATATTAGAAATTGTTAATGAAGAAATCAATAGACTTCAGCGAGAGAACTTCTATAATTTGAAATTAAGAACGTTATATCCTTATGGATTCAACCAAGATTTTAATAACTCTACTGCTTTGAATTTGAGTAATGATTACTGTATCGCTAATTTTTATATATAGTAGTCTTTTTTCATAAAATTAAGAAAATAAGGGGTAAAAGAAAAAACGAATTAAAATGGGTTGGCTTTTTAGAATTTTGTAGTAACTTAGATAATATTTTTTATTCTAGTATTAATGTACCTAAATTATTTTTACTAAAACTTATCAATTCAATCTTTTTAAAATAAGAGCATAAATGTATATAATTAAAAATTTTAGTTTCGAAATGATCATGCAAAACACTTACTTCTAGACATTGTAAAATACCAATTGAAAGTTAATGATTTATCAAGCTTTGAAAAAGAGAAACCACAAATTAATACTTCATATTTGGTAATAAATAAAGTATTCAATGACTTGCAGATTTCTAAAATTATTCATCGATCTATAAAAAATAATATTTTCTTAGTAAAAACTTAAAGCCTACCATTAGTTATAAATGCGAAGTTCCAATTGGTCCACTATTATACAATTATAAGAGTTTTATAAATAATTTAAATGTAGAAGAAGTCGATAATTTACCTTGTGAATGTGAAAATAGTTTATTTATTGATACTTTTCATAAATATATTATTAATGGTAACTTGGAAATTATAAAAGATAAACTGTTATGTAAAATACTTAAAAAAGGATCTAAATACAGAATTGCCACAAAATGTAATAAGCAAAATATTTTAAGATCTATTGGAAACAATACTGATGAATACATTTTGAAACTTAGCTACATTACATCTTATCCGCCTAGATGGTTTTTGAAATGGAAGTTTTATGTACTTAAAAAATAATACTTAAATTATCCTGTATAAAATTAAAGAAATACTATATAGATTTATCGTATCATCACTTAAAAAATAATATTCAAGAATTACAAGAAAATATGTTGTAGTTCTCATTGATAAAGCTAATTGTAATTTTGTTTTTATCTCCAAAACGTTTTATGTATCAATTATGATATATAAAATCAATTGTACACAAACATTTAAACTTATTAACCAATCCAAAAATACAGTAATTAATAATTTCACTAAAGCTTATAAAAACAACATCTTTATTCTAAACCATTTTTTTAAATTTAACTTTTCTGTGTGCTATTCCTAAACACCATAAATCTCTGATTAAATTTAGATTTATTTCTAGTTCAATAAAAACAATTATTAAACAACCGACCATTTTATTAAATAACTTATTTAATATTTTATTTGATAAAACTAAAAATGTAAATATCAATAATTATAAACACACGTTTTAGATAATAAAAAAATAATTAACCCATTTTAGAATACCTAAATAACTGTAAACAAGTAAAAAATATTCAAACATTTGATTTTACCACACTGTATACCACAATTCCATTGAAAGATTTAATTTCTGTTATGAATTCATTAATGGAACAGTTCTGTTATCCTTTCATAGTACGGAAAAAAAGAAAATTTAGCTCCAAAAATATATAACATATATTAAGTTTCTACAATTACAATAATTATGTTTTTTTTCAATAACCAGGTATTTAAACAAGTAAGAGTTCCAATGGGAGCTAACTATTCTACTTGTATTGCTAATTTCTTTCTTCATTTTTATGAGAATAGGTTTACTGAAAATTGCATAAATCCGGACATTTTTGCTTTAACATACAGACATATAGATGATTTAATTAGATAAATAACTTTATTAGCACTATTTATCCGGTAGAATTAGAAATTGAAAATGCTTCAATTTATAATGTAGAGGCACATTATTTAGATCTAGAAATTAATATAATTGATAATGATATCAATATAAATATTTTTGACAAATATATTTATTTTCTAATATACGACTTACCCTCGTTTAATAGTAATATTATAAGTTCTGTTATAAGTATTATAACTTCACAATTATTCAGATTTAGTAAAATTTGTAATAAATTACAATATTTCATTATTAGTGTTAAAATATTGATGCAAACAACAATATTCAATAGATTTAATAAACAAACTCTAAATAAAATTATTAAAATATTCTGTGATGAATATAAGAATGTATTAAATAAATATAAAGAAGCAAAAATTAAAGAGATTTTGCTTAAAGTTGCCGATAAGTATACTTAGTTGTTAATAAGGTCATTTAAACAACTTGGCACTACTTTTTTGCGGAAGAACACCTTATCGCATTTAAAGGCTTGTGTAGAGTCTAAAATTGGTAGTTACAGTGGACTTAATGGGTGGTGGTTGGGAGTTGTACTAGTTACTTTAGACAACTTGTTTGGGATTCTATAATAGTATAACTTGTCCATTGTGCTACTAATTAGCGCTTTACTACTATAATGGGGGGCTGGAATGTCAACCTCATGAGGTAAGTTTATCTTTCTTACCCTCAGGTGGTTGTACATTATTTCTTTTTCTTTTACTTTGGACAGTAGTCACCTTCCCCCAACTGTCTGCAGGCAGTGAAGGGTGATACAGAAGTGGGACGTTGTGGGATTGAGCACCCACATCTCGCTCTCCTAATTTCTATTTCTTTTGATGATTTTATTTTATGTTTACAAATTTATTCATTTGAGACAGGCAAACGGAAGTTAAGACTGATAGACGGTGTATTCCCACCTCAATGTGGGTCCTACTTCCACAGTCACCTCCAAAACCCAGGGTACATTTTATATCCCACATTATAGCATGTACCCTGGAGATTCTTTTTAATTCATCCAGCGTTTTTAGTTTAATTTTTGTTTGGGCTTGTTTTTGTTTATTTAAACGTCATTTATCACAGGTTCGGATTTGTTGCTTTTAACGCAGTCATTCAATTTGATTTTATTTTGTTTAACTGTTTAAGTATTAATTATATATATATATATATATATATATATAATATGATATTAAAAGTCTGGCGTTTTCGAGAAGGTTGTACTTGTAATGCCTTACGTAATATTTCATTAAAACATTATTGTATTATAGCCATGCTCCTTAGCGTTAATAGCTCTTTGAACACATTTGTATAAGTAGCGTAAACGTATTGGATAAATTAAACATTTATTATTATTTTACTTTTTCGACAATTTATTCACTATTGTATAAAACGAACGAGCCTTGACTTTGTTCACGTTATTGTGTAGAAACCTTTTTTTTTCCAATATCGATTTTAACATCACCCTTCGCTCTTTTTTATGTGAACTTAAATTGGACGAATTAATCCATATAATCGACTGCCTGTGAGCAACGATTAATTCGATTAGTGTCTTGCAAAAATAATTGGTCACGATTAATTGATTATTTTCATGAAAATAATGAACTAACGTACATTAGTGTCTCCGATTATTCCAACTATCGAAATATTCCCAGCCATTGAATTGTTTGTTTCAAGCGCATAGTTACACAACTGGGGTGGGGGCTCGTAACTTGAGGGTTTCGGGTTCGATTCCCATTGCCACTAAACTTCCTCGACCTGTCTTTGTTATTGCAAAGCTGCTAAAGCTACTTATCTGCTACTATCACTACTTTTGATCAGCTGACTTGAAGGAAGTCAACTGACTGGCATTCTCTACCGCCATATCGTTGGTTATTTAAGTGTTAAATGAAGTGTACAGTTACTGTGCTTTTACAGCGTTGTGCTTCTAATTTATAACTGTGTAGCTGTATTATTTAATGTTGTATGAGTAGATGCAGCTCTGGGGGTGGAGTCCGGAGAGTCTGGACCTCCATTCATTGTTTTTCCAGAAATTACTTATTGTATTCTTTGTTGTATAAGAAGGCGTAGATCTAGGGTGAGCGAGGTTAGGACTACGAACCTCCTCTATTTTGTTCAAGAAATAATAAGTGTATTATTTCATGTTGTATAAGCTGGCATGAATCTATAAAGCCGAACCCCCCATCCGCCTATTTTTGTTCAGAAATTAATAACTTATTTGATGTATATGCAGGTGTTGATCTTGGGAGTGGGGGTGGATCTAGGGGTTCGGACCCCATTTTTCAGAAATTTATAATTATTCTTTATTACTGTATAAGCAGACATGCATCTAGGAGGCGGTCCAAGGGTTGCAATCCCCTGGTTTTTATTTTTTTCAGAAAGTAATTAAAAACAGCCAGACATTCTCTTTCTACAACGTACTATTAAAACGAAACATTAGATGATTGGGCTATCACATAAAACGACTTTTGAGGTCTTCTGAAATCAACACAGCTGCAATTTACAGCAATTCAGTTAAGGCTTCGGCCAATAATTGATTATTTCTAAGCTAATACAACAATATGAGAGTCAATTAAATGTTGTCTTGGTAAACTGTCGTGCTTTGGTTTTTTCCAGAAGCTCAAACAATGTGTCTTCTTAATTTAACAACGTAGATGGTATAAACTTCGACTTTATTGGAAGTAAGATGTATATAAATACACTACGTTTCACCAGATTGGCCTGGCATCTTCATGTGATTGACATACAATGGTTTGAAAGAGAAACTTGAGTTTAAATATAAACCGACAAAGGAAAGTAGTTAACATAACTGTCGCTCCAGCATTATAACTTTAATAATATTCGAATTAAACGATAGGGTAAATAACAATAATGTTAACAAAAAATTTTAAAATTAATTAAAAAAAAAACTTAATTTAGTGAAAGTTGTTTTACTACTCGTTTTTATTTGAGTTGTTACACCAAAAGCTATTAATTAAATGAAAATTACAAAATATAATTGTTTAACATGAATGTCAACATTAAGCAGTTGCTTATTCATCCTTCCAGAGGTTCATACGTCTTCTAGCAGAACAGATGGCCCAACCCTCTTTTGATCAGCCACTGTTTTTTTGCTATTTATTCAGGGACTGAAGTGTAATGACGTGATAGGAGACAAGAGGGAATCTTCAATAGCCGCGGCACTTGAAATTCTTTTAGGCAGGATTAGAGTAAATTAACCTAGGATACCTTTTTTTTTCCTTTTTATTAGTTATATATTTATGCGCGAACAATATCAAACGTGGGGCGCGCGTAAACTCGATTTAATTTTAATACTCATCAGTTTTTCTACAAGTCTACCCTCAAATTGAAATTATTTTAGGCAGGTTTAGAGTAAATTAATCTATGAGACCTTGGGCATAGTCAAATACATCAGTTGAAAGGGTTTGACCTCCTGAGTACAAAACTGTAATTATATTTCTAATCGGTCAAGAGATGACGGAGCTATGATTTAAAAGTTTGTACTTGAAAAAGAAAAACAAACAAACTTGGAGCTGTTCTATGAGCCGCTATGGAGCAGCTAAACATATGTCAACATCACGAACGATAATTAAACCTATTACAAATACTGAGAGTAATTATTTTTATTATTGACTGTTTGGGGTAGACCCACTTTAAAAGGTATATAATAGTTTGCCTGGGTGTTTGTTGACTTTTCGGAACTATAAGTCTTTTTATTAAAGCCCCTTTAGTTTTATAATAGCAGTATTCATTTCACAATCTAAGATTTTGGTTGATTTCGTTAAATGAATGCCACCCGCAAGCTTTAGAATGTTTAAAAACAGTTTGTGTCTGTTCTCTTTCCTTAAATCTTTTCTTCAGGTCTCACTTACGTACTATATATTCGATAAATTATTTTATTTATGCTGTTATTATTATTACGTTTTTTAGTTAAACTATTTAGTTTTCTAACTAGTGTCGTTACACAATTTATGCTGTTATCCAAATTATATTTTTTGGAAATGATATTTCAAATTCTTACTAAATTTTCAATGATATCTGGAAAATGAGGTAGAGTATAGAACATAAAGTTTTCGTGGTCAGTCTTATTTTTCACCTCATTATCTGTTCAGTCTAGAATTTTTTACCAGATCGCATGGCTACTTATTGATTGTAGTGAAGCTTTTCATTAGATACTGTTTTTTTCTTTCAAGTTTACCTGGAGTATTACCGATGGTTCTTGATAATACTCAGTTTTTGTTTATAATCATGTGCTGACGACCATGGAATGAAAGAGATCAGTGTAGGTGCTTTTCTCTTTAACTTTGGTAACGAATGAAGGTTTTTCTTTTTGTTACTAGAACATTTAGAAACGAAATAAACTATATTTGTCCTTTTCTTTTGTGAATTTAATAGTAGGATAAAGGTGATTGTGGAAAGGTTGTACAGAGTTGGGGTCTATAAATTCAACAAAGGTGTCATAACGTAGCGTAGCCAAAACCACTATGTAGTGATGTATTAACAGCTCTTTTTCTCTAGTTTAGCCATATATATATATATATATATATATGTTAGCAAGAACAGGGACAATAGGGCTACCCATGCTAATTGACCTTCAATCTGCTTGATATTTTTGTCTTGGTATTGAAAATTCGTTAACGTTATCGCAAATTCGAGAAGTTTGGCTAAAGTGTTACAAGTGAGTGAACTTCTGCAAAAGTTACCTTTTCGAAATGATTCTAGCGCGATGTTGAATGATGTCTGCGCTTGTACTTCTATAAATATAGTTACATCAAAGCTTACCAAATGGGCAATGGGATCAGAGTTTGTTAGTTTTTTGGAAAAAGTCTTCTGCGTTTTTTAAGAATGAAGAATTCCCAGAAGCATATGAGGAACATTTTCAGACCAGCAATTTAGCTCCATTATAGCTAAAACTGTCATAGGCTGATATAACTGGTCTTAAGGGTCAATTATCTTTTTGTATTTTTGGGGATCCATAAAAGCGTTGAGTCCTTGCATCAGTACATCTCAGATATAAGTCATTATTGAGTAACTTATCCTTTTTAAGTTTAAGTGCTTATTTGGGCCCGGTATGGCCAGGTGGTTAGGGAGCTCAAATCCCCGTCCCACCAAACATGCTCGTCCTTTCAGCAGTGGGGGCGTTATAATGTGATGGTCAATCCCACTATGATGACTACCTACCTTCCCTGTAGTTTTATCAGGGACGGCTAACGCAGATAGCCCTCGTGTAGCTTTGCACGAAATTAAAACAAAAAACAACAACAAGTGCTTATTTAACATTATTTCTTTAGATTAGGTGGGATTGTTACGGACACTTTTAAATCGAGATGGGTCATGCAGTATTTTCATTACTTTTTCATGATAAATGATTCTATTACGAATGACAACAGAATTACTTTGTCTGCCTTAAGAATGATTATTTTGTTATCCGAATTTAGTCCTTTTGACGTAGTTAGCTCTGGAATGCTTAAGTTTGATTTGAAATATTTTTTTCGGTAAAGAACTACGGACGCTCTGTAGGCAAATTTATTTGTGCTATCTAAGTTGTTAATTTAACATCTTATCTGGTTACTTCATTATATCTATTCAATGTGGCTTATCTTTTGAGATTTATTTCATCAATGCTGGTATTGTTATTAGGGCACCTGCAACTCTTATAAGGTAGACTTGTTACAGAATTGATTTTCCATTGTTTAGAAGTTAAAATTCTCGTGAAAAAGATGTTTTTCGTGTTGTTGATGCCTAAAATTAGTGAAAATGCAAGTGGCATGACTCTATAAGTAACGACTTAAAAAAATTAAAATACATTCTGTTTACGAATACTATAATTTTTTTTCTTAGTATCATTATAAATAACCATAACTAAGTTATATAAATTAAAAAGTTTGAAGATTTTGTTTCTAATCGTTTTTTGTTTTTGTTTTCATATTAATCACATTACTAAAGATAAAAACCCAAGCTTTGAAATCATTGGATTATAACCTGACTGAGTTAATTATGTACAGAATATATTAACGTTATCTTAAGGAGCAAACTGAAGAAGAAAGGTCCACCTTTCGAAAGCGCTCGGGCTATAGGGTTTTTATTCATTCCGAATAGTTAATTGATTTATTTAAAAATGTGTTTATCATACATGTTGAAGAAAACTTTGTAAGTCACAGTCATATATATAACAGAGAGAGAAAGGTCGAGTTTAAATAACGCGATTTTGAAACCTCAACACATCGTTACAGTCCAGTCATACTGTAGCTGACTATTGTATATCTTGACAATAACCCTTCAGCATAATTTCTATTGCAAATGGCTATATCTTAAGGCTGTTGTATTGTATCCAAAGTACATCACTCCTCCCTGCAGGCTTTCCATAAGTCATCGGGTGGAAGAAGACAACGATTTCATAAAACCTGATTCAACAGTACAGTTGCACAGAAATCTATAGACTTCCCTGGGGTACGGAACTGCCTCATTATAACGCCATCAGTTATGACGCTGTGGTACCTTGGCTCCCAAAAATTTAGTATCGTCTGCTGCTTAGCTCATTGCCACGTGGCTTCAGAAGCTAAAGTTATTACACTCTGAAAAGAATAAAATAAAAAAGCGGGAAGTCCCGAGTGCGAAGCTCAGAGATGTGAATATCAAGTTCAGATGTGAGCTTTATATTAGGAGATTGGGAATTAAGATAATAAAGGAATTTGGAAATGTGACTTGAGTATCAAAATAGCAAGAAAATGTCATTGATATAGCGTTTGGAAAGGACAGGTTTAAAGTCACATGAGCAGTTTCCTAGCCAATTGCATTACGGTAGCATAAAAAACTATTGGCTATCGTTGAACCCAGCGGGGATTCCATCGATCTGATCATAAGTGACGTCATTAAAGAGGAAATGGTTTAATTTTGTGGAGAGAGCAAAAAGTTCCAAGAATTGTTTAGAGGTGAAACCAAGATACTGCCCAGTGTCAGAAGAAAATAGAGATTCCATGTCGTTAATTGCTGCAGTTTTAAAGTAGCGTTAAGCATGCTCACTTTTGGTGCAATTTTATTCATCCAATGAAAATGGTAATTGTTTTTAAGATGTCCTAGAAGAAATTTTATACTAGATGGAATGATAACCAACAGCTATTACATTTGGAAAGAGGCTCGAAACCAAATGAAGCAGATTAAAGTATCAGACGTTTTAAATAGATAAGTGAACATGAGTGTGCTTTGTTTCTGAAATATCAGAAAGTTTGTATTCATATTCTATTTCATATTATTGTCTAATTTTATCTTATCTATGTTCTTTTTTGTAACTATTTTCCCTATGTAAATAAACAGTTGTTGTATTTAACTGATTGCTTTAGTAGACTGTTGAATCTGTACTTGTTCAGCATGAGTGCCTTCTTGACTAGTTGGTTATAACGCTACCCCACCTATATTTGCTAGTTGGTTATAACGCTACCCCACCTATATTTGCTAGTTGGTTATAACACCCCCCCCCACCTATATTGATTAGTTGGTTATAACACTCCTCCACCTATATTGACTAGTTGGTTATTACACTATCCCACCTATACTGACTACTTGGTTATAACGCTACCCCACCTATATTTACTAGTTGGTTATAACACCCCACCTATATTTACTAATTAGTTATAACACCCCACCTATATTGACTAGTTGGTTATAGCACTCCCCCACCTATATTGACTAGTTTGTTATTACGCTACCCCACCTATACTGACTACTTGGTTATAACGCTACCCCACCTACATTGATTAGTTGGTTATAACGCTACCCCACCTATATTGATTAGTTGGTTATAACACTCCCCCACCTATATTTACTAGTTGGTTATAATGCCCCCACCTATATTTACTAGTTGGTTATAATGCCCCACCTATATTGACTAGTTGGTTATAACACCCCACCTATATTTACTAATTAGTTATAACACCCCCCCACCTATATTGACTAGTTGGTTATAATGCTCCCCCAATTAAATTAACTAGTTGGTTATAACGCTCTCCCCCACCTTCGCTTAAGTTGGTTATAACGCTCCCCTACCTATATTGACTAGTTGTTTATAATATTCCCCCCAACTATATTGACTAGTTGGTTATAATACTCCCCCAACTATATTGACTAGTTGGTTATAACACTCCCCAACTTTTATTGAAGCTGGTTATAACACTCCCCCAATTAAATTAACTAGTTGGTTATAACGCTCTCCCCCACCTTTACTTAAGTTGGTTATAACGCTCTCCCCCACCTTTACTTAAGTTGGTTATAACGCTCCCCTACCTATATTGACTAGTTGGTTATAATACTCCCCCAATTATATTGACTAGTTGATTATAACACTCCCCAACTTTTATTGAAGCTGGTTATAACACTCCCCAACTTTAATTGAAGTTGGTTACAACGCTCCTTCACTTATATTGAGTAGTTGGTTATAATACTCCTCCACCTATATTGCTCTCGGGTGCACATGGCTCCCGATGGTAGCACTTTAATGAGGCAGTACTGTATATCTTCGTACGTAATAGCGTGATTACCGTTTCATTCTCTAGCTACTTGAGGTATGAGACATTTGAACGGGAGGTATCAGTGAAAGCTTTATCTTTGAGTTTGCCTCATTTTGAGATGGAGGTCCTTATTGATTATAATGCGCACTGTTGTATGGGGCATGAGGACGACTTTGTGTTTTTGGATTCTCACCAGTTACATGATGCCGCATTTTGCTTCACATAGCTGGGGCGTCGAGTACAAGGCTTGAAAAAATATAAATCCCCAATTTAAACACATATTTATGATTTAAGTGTATAATGTTTCCTTTGAAAAGGTCTATTACACACAATTCCCAAATACAAACAATTGTTGATAGCATTGCACGACGTACATGAAACTCCAAACAATTGTTTGTTTGTTTGTTTTTGAATTTCGCGCAAAGCTACATGAGGGCTACCTAAGTTAGCAGTGTAAGATTAGAGGAAAGGCAGCTAGTCATCACCACCCATCGCCAACACTTGGGCTACTCTTTTACCAACGAATAGTGGTATTGACGGTCACATTATAACGCCCCCACGGCTGAAAGAGCGAGCATGTTTGGTGGGACGGGGATTCGAACCCGCAGATTGCGAGTCGAGCTCCTTAACCACCTAATATATGCTATTTATCGTCTATGGATTTCACGCTACTTTCTGATTTGCATACTCAAAATCGTTTTAATATAACGTGCTCAACCCTTTGTATCACTAAGCACGGTAGTGTTTAGTATGTAGGAATGGACGGGGAAAAAATTGCCTACGCATATTATATATATTGTTCATCATAGTCTCAAATCTCTCTTATAACAATCTAAGAGACTTTTATAAACATCTAACTTAGATTTTCAAAAGCTATTACGGCCATCAGTTTAGCCAAAAAACATCGCTAAAGTAGAGAACCAATGAATAGCGTAACAAAGAAATATTCGGCTGATTTTTCTGATTCCGGCGTCAGAAGAACTAGCTCACCAATTCTTGAAGTTGTTTCGATGATTTACATACCAAAAGGTTGCATTTTAACTTGGGGAGTGCAGAAGCAGTACAGCGTTTCAACAACTTCCACACATAATGCCCATCAAGACAACTCATCACGCCAGACTAAAACTGCTGCCTTCATAGTGACTACAATTCATTGTAAAATATTCATTGGTATTGTTTTTTTTTTAAAAAAAAGGAAACAAGTAATAAAAAATAGTCGAAAACAAATAAGGATGGTGTAGGGATGGCAATGCCAAATTTACAGAAACAAGGTAGGGATGAATACATAAAAGCATACAATAATCCCTACATAAGTAGCCACTGAGTCGATGTTACAAGCTTATGGGAATTAGCCATTGTAAGACTATAGTATTATTCAGTTTAAATGTTTTTATTCAAACCTGAATTCATGCAAATGAAATGAATTCAACATTTAGTTGTAGATAAAAGTTTTTCTTGAAAAGATTTGACTACATGTGTAGGGATTTTTCTATGGTTGTGTGTATTCATCCCTACTTTCTTTCTTTAAATTGTTGGCACTGCCATTTCCTTATCATCCTTATTTGTTTCAACATTTTTTATTACTTATATACCTAGCAAAAATGCGCTTCATTTGATTGCTGTTGTAAAATGAAATAAACAAACGAAATGTTTTATGAAAATGATACTTGGTGAAACTTTGTGAATAAGTATAAGGAAAAAATAAAATTAAAAATTAAAAAGCTATGTAGGGCTGGCTACTGAACTTTAAAAAAGGAATCAAACAAGATAGGCATGGAAGTGGACATATCATTTGATCGGCTGATCATCGCATAGCTGTCTCTACTTTACATAAAGTATAAAATCCCGTGGGGGCGTTATAATGTGACGGTCAATCCTACTATTCGTTGGTAAAAGAGTAGCCCATGAGTTGGCTCTGGGTGATGATGACTAGCTGCCTTCCCTCTAGTCTTACACTGCTAAATTAGGGACGGCTATCGCATATAGCCCTCGTGTAGCTTTGCGCGAAATTCAAAAAACAAACAAAAAAACAATTTTACAGTGGAGTAACATTTTACGATTGGAAACTCTGGTTCTGTGTGTTTTGCTAATGATGAAGCCAGTAATGTAGGGATTTATTATCAATGTAAAGTCAAGACAGCTTAGTCTGTTTTGTGATCATTGGCCAATGAAGTGATATGTCCACTTCCACCCGTATCTTGTTTGGCTCCCTTTTTTTAAGTTCAGAGATAGCCAGCCCTACAGAGTTTTTCTATTTAGCGATAATTTATTATTCTTTATACTTGTGGTTACTTTTTTATAAGATGGCGTATGTGTGTTATTAGTTTATAGAGTGTATTATATAGCTTCTTAAATTTTGCATAGCATCATGATAAAATAGGTAGTTAAAGATCGTAAAGACTGTTTTGCTCTATCAAATGATGATAAAATTATAGTTACATCTAGAAGTAGGTAGGCTAGAACTAGGCCTGATGAAGAAAGATGATAGAGCATCTATGCCAAGGGTAGCTCTTCATATCTAGCTTCTGATGATATGCAGAGAAGAAAATCCAGATGACTTTTGTATTGCTTTAATACAGGCGTCCGTGCCATCCCTACATAAAAAATGCTAGAACACTCACCGATATATATTTCGGTTTCAAACCCAAGCAGCATCTTATACGACACATGAACTAAACGGACAGGTCAGAGTCTCCTATGTTTCAAGCATAGTCATTCCTAAGTCACAACTGCTATTTACTGAGAGTGTAGAAAGTTTACAACATTTGTCGCCCTGCACACTTTTCACTAGGCAATGTCCACCCTAAGTGGATATGTACGTACATAAAAACTGATCACGTCGTTTCTGACATATATTAGAAAAATATGTCTCATTACTGTTTGTGTGATAGTATTAGTCAAACTGGCTAAATTAAACATCAATAGATAAAAAAGGTATAAATTCAGCAACAAGCTTCCATCTATAGCAAGGCTAAAGATTTACGTGTGAGTGTAAGATTAAGGTATTAACTTGACAAAGAACATGCTCCTGGGATATTTCTTATTCTAGAAATGATTCATATTATCACTAATACGTTATTATAGCTTGTGAGAAAAGTATGCAGGGCACTAACAAATCTCTAAAGCTCTAAAGAAACCTGTCAGGTACTCTCTATATCAGATTTCTCCGACTCAATGGCCCGTGTACTGAACACATTATATCAAAATTCCTCCATTTTCTGACGCCATATAGCCAAGATGATTGAGATGTTTGTTACGTTATATTTTCCAAGAATTGCAGGCAATTTAAGAGAACATATTTGTGAAATTTCTGAGTGAAGTGATAGCTTTTATTGTCTTTGCTGCTATGAATAGAATGGCTGTAATAGAACAGTAACATAAATCCGTAAAATATATATGAAAATACTTGTACTCACGGTGTGCGGCATTATTGGAATGACATAGTTTAAGAGCTTGTTGTTCTATCTTTGGAATAGGAAATAAAAAAAAACATTAATCCCAACATTTTATTTCAGAAATCAATATCTAGCTTTTAGATATATTTGGACCAAAACAAAGGCTACAAAATGTTTTTGATAAGGTTTGTTTTCCATCTTTAGCTATTTAGACATTTCCATTAGATTTAAGTCTTACTTATTCCTTCACACCTAGTAGTGCTTTATTTTCCATTGTCTCTTTAGCTACTAATGTTAATAAGATCATCATTTTGATCATCTATTCAACAGGTATTGTTCAAATTAATTTCTCAAACTACTTGTAGAACATTTTTGTAGTTTTAAGTTTTTGTAACTTTAGGATCCGACCTACGTTATAGAGTTTGAAACCATCTTCTTAATTAATATGTTTGTATCTTGTAGACGTTATTAATTTCAATTATGGTGTGTAAGTTTGTGGAATGATACGCTTGATTTTAATTTAATCTGTTGGCTCTTGGATAGGCATCTTCCTACATAGCTCCTTCATAGAACTTCAGTTTTTCTCAACAACCTTAATTACCTAACAGTTTATACGAAGTTTTAATTCCATATATCAGCTTTATAATCTAAGCTGTCTAGGCTTCAGTGTCAGCAATCAGATCTTGCTGCTTAATATTGTAAGTACAGTTTCAATTCCAGTTAACACTTCTTCGTACCTAACATATTATGTAGTGTTTCAGGTTAAACAGTCAGTTGTTGCTAAGAGGTATGGGCTCCCAGCTAGTTTACAAGATGGTGGTCAAGGGCCTTGACTTAGCAATAACTGACTGTTTAACCTGAAAGAGACAAAGATTTAGATGGTGGGGGGGGGGTCTCCTTACTTGTGACCTCATAGATGGATAGTTCCACACTGTACCACCAGGAGGATAGTTACGAAATGTGCTACTAGGGAAAGATAGTGCTATATACAGGGTGTGACTTGTCCTAGCCTGTAAATACGCCATATTCAACTTTACATTATTCAATTCTACATTATCGTCATATTCAAACTATGTACTTTACAATTTCACTTCAGTACTCATTTATTCAATAACAAACAAAATTGTTTGAATGTCTAGAATTAATATTTGATATATTACTCTTTGTCTAAATGTGTAGCGCAATTTATGGTTTACAGATATAACTATCTATGTCTTAGCTTAACTTACAATCTACGTAGTCCTAAAAACTCTAAATGTGTCTCGTATGCATCAGACTAACTAATGGTAATGCAGTGCAGTTTAACTTCATAGTTTATATATATATCTATTCAAACACTAATTTATCTTACAAATACATAATTCTTTCAAGAACTGTGTTTCATACTAACGTAAAACATTTAAACTTTAAATATTTATCCCATGCATCATACTAACTAAAAACAGTATAATATTTGTATACGAAAAAGTATTTTATTAGTAGTGCAACTGTTTTTCAGTCTCTCATTATATATATGTGTGTGTGTGTGTGTGTGTGTGCTTTAACCTTTCCATTTTACCCTCTGGGGAAATCATTTATTCTAACTAAAGATTGCCCAAATTAAAGATTTTTCTTAACATATAAATCATATGAATAAAGATATTATAAACGTACGTTTTTCCACAGAAACATAGCAACAGTTGTGCTATACAGTCAGATTCTGGTCATATAAGTTACTAACGAGGTTTATAATCTCATCTTATATTACAACGAAACATAGCTGTACAACTCACAAAGGTCAGTGACACCATGTATTTATTACATTTTATACTACAACTATAAATAAAATATAGCTTATGATAATCCTAATTCAATTATTCACTATCAAAAAGTAACTGAATAACAAGGACGTTCAACCATTTAAAGATAACTACTCACTACTCATCTTACAATGATTAAAGAGTGGAGGTTATGTACACATTGTCTGTCTGTCCAATCACACTGAACACGCATGTCTTCCTATTTCTTAGATTGTGTTAGAACTAAAGCTAATTTATATTTGTCGTTGTACTAATTGGTATCAAGTGTATGTTATCTTCTTAAGTTTTTCAAAGTGAAGAGTCGTTTAATGATCATCTTCGTTGCAGTCACATTGACGAGTGTCCCATATACCTTGTGTATGAAAATTTGTTTTATTCACGCAAACACATGATTGAACATTATTCCACAAATATTAGTGCACTGGACTCTTGGTGCTCTTCAGAAATAACATCATGTATTTCAAATGAAGATTCGTCCTGAAGACGGAGCAAATGGTGGATATTTATTCTCTGAAGAAAATTATTTTGTTTAATAATTTAATTACAATTAAAGAGCCTTTTCAGAACTCTCGAATCTTAAGAAAGAGAATGACATAATTGAACATTTCATTGTTACTGATGAAAACGTTTTCAGTTTAAAAAATTACCTTTACAACGAACACCATCATTTATCTAATACTAGATCTTTTACGATTTCTTCCAAGTTTTTAAATTAATACTAAAACTTTATTTGAAAACACCCAGTGATATTACAAGAATTTAATCAAACATGTAGAACTAAAAATCGTATGTATCTACAAGAATGAATGCTCCACACACATACACATTTTTATTCTAGCGTTAGAGTGCTTAATTGTTACTAAGCTGATTAGTTTTCATTCGATTATTTTAGGAGTCTTACGAAAAACAAGTCAGTACTTTCATATCTACAAATTTTGATATAAGAATCGAACTAACGCCATATTTCCGTATCGATTATTATGGGTCATATCATTACGGTCTGTTAGTCTCAAACTCTTGAAATGATCTTGCAATTCATTTGGGATATTTCCATTAAAGTCTCGGTTGTACCTAACTTTTTTGTACCAAATTCTTTTGATAGAGCCTCAATTTATTATATATTAGCTCCTAGTAACGGAACGATTACTCAGGGTTTCTGTTCCATCTTTCATCCAATGTTATGCGTAACATACTACGAAGGAATTCAGTTTAATCTAATACCTCTTACTACCTAAACTTTGAGTTTGAATTTCGTCTATCTATTTTCTACCTAAGGTTTTACTGCTAGTTAACATATTACACTAGCTTGTCAGTTTATTCTATCAGGTCTTTCCACCTAACATCTAAAGTAGGGCTTCTCTTTCACATGTTAAATGTTACCACCTAGTGTTATACAAATAGCTTCAGTTTCGTTTACCAGTTCTTGTTACCTAAAGAGCTTATTTTTAACTTTTTAACTTTTGTTGTCTAACATACAGCATGAGGCTTTACTACTTATCCCATGCAACGTTTCACTTTTCACTATCAACCTATGCTAACTAAACTGTTCGTATAAGCTTTCTATTTCCACCTATCACCTATTAGTAGCTAAATTTATGCGGGACGTTAATTATAACTTACATGTGTCCTGAGAATATATGGACTTTTACTATCATATCTTCCAACCTAACATCTTAAGTAAGAGCCTCAGTCCTATAAGGCAGATCTTACAGCCCAACATCATACTTAAAGTTTCACTTTAATCTATCAGTTTTCACTGTACACTTTCTTTGACACAGGATTTTAATTTCAGCTTTTAGCTATTGTTACAATGTAAGTTTGAGCTTTACTATTAGTTATTACAATATCTAAAACCTTATTTAGAGTTTCAACTCTTATTGCTTGATCTTTTGCTTAGGGTTTAAGCTTCATCTAACAGCTCTTGATATTCAATAAATACTACATAAATGTTGAGTTAAACATTCAACTAGCTATTACTACTTAACACGTTTAATACATATAATTCAAGTTTCCTAACAGATAACCCTTGCTACCGAAACTTCTGCTAAGAGTTTCAACAACAATATTTTATTATTTGAAATCAAGGTGGGGTCCAGTTTTATTTTTCTGCTCCAACTGTATAGCTTTCATGAATGGTTATGGTTTCATCTATTAATCCCTTCTATCTACATTTTTTCCATTATATTTCAGTCCTATCTACCAGCTCTTGCTATAGTACCTTCTACGGTTTTTGCTCCTGTTATGAAGTTAGGTGTAAGGAATATCGCTTGGAGTTGAGCGAGGTAATAAAGCGGCCGGATTTTGGTTAGTATCTAAGG
The DNA here is from genome assembly GCF_000517525.1 of Limulus polyphemus. Taxonomy (NCBI): domain Eukaryota; kingdom Metazoa; phylum Arthropoda; class Merostomata; order Xiphosura; family Limulidae; genus Limulus; species Limulus polyphemus. Next base: position 81,527 of record NW_013666286.1, read on the forward strand.
GATTAGGGGATTACAGTCCTCTAAGTTTCCTTTCTTGTTCAAACGGTATGTAGATTATGGGACTTCCTATGATTATGAAATATTATAATCCGTTATAGGGGAAATAAGTGTGTAACATCAGAAGGAAATGATCTGTTTGGCGTGGGTTTGAGAAAAGAATATAAAAGACAGGAGTTCAGCGAAAGAATAAACCGAGAGATGCGAGAGAGAAAGAATAAACCGAGAGATGCGAAAGAAGAAATTATATGCTGCGAGTAAGAAACATAACCTAATTCTAAATCTACGTGTTATTGATTATAATAATAAACAGCAATTTATTATGTTTACATCAGTATGAGTCACTTCCTGATAGAAATAGCTACAACCTAAATAAAGTAAATAGATAAGAAGGGAAGGCGATGGGCAAGCATAGCATTATTGTAACAAAGAGGTGTCAAAGTGATATATAATAGTTCTATTTATGAACTCCTACCACACTCACTCACTTGGGAGTATGGTTCAGTTTCGTCTGTCAGCTCTTATTACCTAATTTTAGCATAAGGTAGAGTTTCAACTATTAGTTTGCTTCCTTACATCCAATGTACAGTTTCAGTTTTATCTGCTTGAACTTTTGCGTATGTTTCGTGTACAGTATTTTATATAAATATAACATTCTTTTTAAGGTTATATTCTCATATATAAGGTTTTGCTACCTACTACTCTACATTGGGTCATAGTTTCGTTTATAAGGTTTTGCCACCTACTATTCTATATTGGGTTGTAGTCTCAAAAATATAAGGTTTTTGCTATCTAACATAATATATAGAGTTTAATTTTCATTTATCTGCTCTTGCTACCTTAACCCATACTTAGTGTATTTCATCTATCACCATTTTCTTCCTAAGCATTTCTGTAGGGTTTCAGTTTCATCATTCAGATCTTGTTACAATAACTTCAGAGTATGGTTTCAAATTCAGCTGTTAATTATTACTTCCTAATATCATATTTAAAGTTTTAGCTTCATTAATCAGATTCTTCAACCAGAACCTCAGCATATGTTTTTTAGACTGATCTGATATATCTTATGACTTACATGCTTGCTCTGGAAATTCATAGTTTCGTCTATCAGTTCTTGCTACCTAAACTTCTGAGAAAGGTTTCCGGTTCATTTATTAACTATTGTTACTTAATATCCTACCCATAGTTTCAGTTTTATCTGTCAACTCTTACTACCTAAGCTTCTGAGAAAGGTTTCCGGTTCATTTATTAACTATTGTTACTTAATATCCTACCCATAGTTTCAGTTTTATCTGTCAACTCTTACTACCTAAGCTTCTGAGAAAGGTTTCAGTTATCAGCTCTTCTTTCTAACATTCTAAATAAGGTTTGATTTTCAGCTATAACCTCTTCATTTGCACATTTTACATATGGTTCCAGTTTCAACTATCAACTCTTGTTACTTAATATCCTACTTACGGTTTCAGCTTCATCTTTCATCTCTTGTTATACTTGATATCCTATTTACGGTTCCAGTTTCAACTATCAACTTTTGTTACTTAATATCCTACTTACGGTTTCAGCTTCATCTTTCAGCTCTTGTTATACTTGATATCCTATTTACGGTTCCAGTTTCAACTATCATCTCTTACTATATAAACTTCTGCGTAGGGTTTCAGATTCAACTGTCTGCCATTATTACCTATTAATGTAGGATATCATTTTGCTGTGAAACCATTTGCGTAGGATTTCAGTTTCAATTATTAGCTCTTGCTTCCGAATTTCCTCTTTATCTTTAATTATTTTCTCAGTGTTCAATTTTATTGTAAAAAGCGAAAAAAATTCCAACTAAATAATGCCTAAGTAAAGGATGCTACTAAAACTATAGATTAATACTTTAAAGTGAAGATGAGAAATTATTCTGTTTGCATGAAAATCGATTAAAAATTTGACGATTCTTGTTGATAAATTACCCTTAAAATAAAATAGTGGTTTTTGTACGTGTCTGATCATTTCAAATGCTAGAAAACATCGGTTATAGCATTCATTAGCTTCCTTACGTTTCGCAAAAATTTCTTAACAACATTTTTTTTTATTAAAATATTTCACTCTGAAAAGTGATTATCTTACTGAACAACGTTAAATGTAATTGAAAATACGATCAAGGTTTTGACAACGTTGAAATGGTAGACCATGAGTTAGAAAAGTTAAACATGCGACAAAATTATCTGTAATAGTATAGTTTTAAAGTTTGAATTCTATCACTAATATCATATAGCAAAAATGACATACATTTTATGCGTCAAAAGTCAAAGATACTCTACTGAAATGCATATTCTATATACTGACACTATGACCGATAATCTGTTTCCACCTTTCATCAGCCATATTTTATCAGAAACGTTGCATGACTTTCAATAATGCTCTATAGAACAGTAATTCTCAAACTATGACCTCCGGGAATATTTAATTAGGCCCCGGAATATAATAGTTATACTCCAAGAAACGAGCTAGCTAACCAAATGAAAAACAACTTTTAAGGTTCAACACATACAGTCACTCAAAAGCAAAGTCAACTTTCCAATTATGGTGCATCTATTTTGAACACATTGTATTAGCAATGTATATTTGTCCACTAAAATGCCTTTTGGTGTTATTAATATTCTCGTTGTTGTTTCTCAATCAAAGAATAATTTCATAAATTCGCGAGTTGGCCTAATTCTTACCCCAAGTAAGACAATTCAAGACTAAGAACAAAGAATGAAATTAATAATAACATACAACATCAACAACAGATTTAGTCCGCCAAAATTATTGCAGTTTTTCATCTGGATTTTTCCGCCAAAGACTTCGAGCAAAGGACCATTAGATATAGTTTTGTCACAAATATTTTTATACATGTTCCATGTGTACATTGACTCAAAAATACAAAATGTCATCAGCGATGTTTGACCACTAAATGTTTATAACAATTGCACAAAGATACTACTCCAGAAGTACGAATCATTACAAATTTTTTTTATTAGTAAATTAAATAGTCTCACAATTACAGCTCAGGAAGTACGAGTCATCAGGAATGTTTTATTGGTTATCTTATCGAATGGTTTCTCATGAATATTAATCCAGAACTACAAGTAATGAGAAATGTTTTACCAGTAAATTAAATGTGGACATAACTTTAGAACTATTAGCCACCGGGCATGTTTTAAAATAAATCTATCGATAGATTCTGCAGAGAAATTGCTCCAGAAGTATTTTTAACCAGAAAGCTCTTTATCAGCTTTGACAGAGTGGTCCAACTTGGACATTGTATAAGAAATGAACCATTAGGAACACTTTACTCGTAAACTAAATACAAGTGGTCATTCTAAAACTAAGAGTACTCAAAATATTTCATCACAAAATTTGATCTTTCTACAAGTTCATAATCAACTGTACCATGCGTACTTAATTAACCAAATAATACATCTGGTATGATTTTCTGATAATTAAAGAATAAATAGTTTTTGGTTATCAACAACACCTCTTAGATTATTATTATTTTTTTTTAGTAGCGTTTAGAAATTAATAGTTTTCACAGGCATGCGATGTTGTACTCGTTTGAGCTCCACCAGTAATCCCTGTCGGCTTTGAATAACTATAAAGTATACTAGGATCAAAAACGAAACCATCTGGTTTTTATAATAAAATTTGTCTTTTCATATATAAGGCTTTAGAAGGCTCTACATCGGAATTAAATATATTGTTAAGAAGCTTATACGTATGCACATTGACACATAAAGGCACGGATATATATAATGCATGATTATTAAATCTTCTCATATTCGACTGTTTATTCTTTCTATGTAACTTACATGGTTCTTATATAATTATGTCTGTTACAAATATATTTGTTCTATTCGACCATCTCAGGGAAATCCCTGGCAGACAGAGACTGATAATATGTATAAAAGTCTTTTTAACGTTGAAGAACAAAAAATGAATACATTATTAGCCATTCAAAGTGAAACGCCGTCTTGAAATTTACTAGATAAAAGAGTATTTGTTGTCATATTAATCACGGCTAGTGTTTAAAACGGCTTAGTCGACCAGGATTGGAGAATTGCACGTACTACGCCTACATAATTAGCATTCAAATAGAGAGTTACATAAACAAACACAAACACATATGCATAGTAAAGAATAATAATCAGACAAGCGAATTTAGACATGATACAGTAAAATAAATCCAGAGTGAAACGTGAATATATTTAAAAAAGAAAAACTATTGAATGTAGGCATATTAATTTCAGCTTGTTTCTCTTTTCTTTCAGTATCTACTTGTTTATCTCTATATATGTACTTATCTTTTTTATTTAACTGATTGTGATAATTTATCTTTTTTAACTAACTGTGTTCAGTTCTGGTTACTTTTACATATTTCATTTTGAATAACATTATTAATGTTTTCTTTACATTTAAAGTTTTCTTTAGATTTATCATCATAAGGAAGAGATCTCGGATAACACTTTTCAAAGTTAGTTTTTCGCTGTATCAAGTGCTGTGTTAAAGATAATCATCAGGCTTTCTTTCGATCTTATTTTTTCTAACTCTCCAACCTAGAGATCAGATACGTAAATCTCGTGTCGAACTGAAATGAAAAAACATTTCTATAATAGTTGTTGTGTTTTCGCGCAAGGTTGCACGATGGGCTCTCTGTGTTGTAACCGCCACGAATCAAGCCCCAATTTTTAGAGTTGTAAGCTTTTGCAGCTTACCGCTGAGCTGACGTTGGATTTCTATAATAACGAATGTTTCACTACTTGTACCTTCTAGGACGAAGTAAGAGCATTTGCTTCTAAATACATACTTTATGAGACATGTATTTCTCAATTTATGAATATGATAATATATACTTTTTATAAACTTGAATTTTTACGGAACGAAATATTCTTCACTGACTCAAGTAAACTAACTTAAACTTTAACAAAGTTAAGTTTAGAGAATCTGAATAGCTCAGATATCGAATTTTTTTACTAGTTTATCATAATTAAAATTATAACAGTTATACAACGACACAACTTCATTTCATTATCAAAGGCAGGGGTGTTAAATAGAATGGTTCAACAAAATTGGGGCTAAATATACACGTTGTCATATATAGTAAAGTTATCAGGGCTAGTGTTTGAAAAGACTTAGTCGATCATAATTGGTTTAATGATGGAGCATTACACGTTACAATGTTACTGCACCTACTTTCGCAGTCACCTCCAAAACTTAGGGCACATCTTATATCCCACATTATAACCTGTGCTCAGGTGATTTTTTTAATTTATGAAGCATTTTTGTTGTAGTGTTTTGTTAAATTGTTAGAACTTGTTTTGATAATTAAAATGTTTTTTTTTTTTCATTACAGTTTTGGACTCTGTTCTTAACGTAGTCCTTCCTTTTGATGTTAACGTTTGCTTGAATGTTGAAGTGGTGTTCTTACATAGTCCTTTTTTATTTCATTTTACATTTCTTTGGAGAGCAGTCACCTTCCTACAACTGTACGTAGGCGATGAAGGAGGATATAGATGTGAGTCTTGCGGGACAGTCACCTTCCTACAACTGTACGTAGGCGATGAA